>NC_053448.1:55562179-55650546 GCF_007990345.1 Gossypium hirsutum
ATTTATTAACATATTGTGGTTCTATGTCGGAAGTAGATTTTCTGGTGTTGTCTGTTTTTGAATCATTGGTCAAGAAAGGTGTGGACGTGAATTTCCATGAATAGCAAGTTATGGGCTTCTTTTCCATGAACATGTTCAGTACTTGTTGCTTCTGTTGTATTTTCAGCTATTCTGTATCAAATCTGAGCTTCAACCCTTATATGTCAGCTTACTTTTGGGATTATTGTTGTCCGCGGATTGATGGATGTAACAGTTAAAATAAGATGATCAGCCACAATGGGTTTCTAGTGGAGTATGGCTGTATGTCTTTGAACACACATGCATGCCACACACTTGATATGTTCATGGGGATGAAGTTTGAGGTCGGATCTGCCACCATGTTGTACCCTTAAGATTGCTGTTATTTCTGGAATATGCAGACTGCCTTTAGATCTGTTCATTTTTTAACTGCAAATCTTGAGGAAGGTTATAATCTGCTTAAGCATTATATGATTTCCCCCCGCCCTCTGGCCATTGCATGAGATCGGGAAGCATTGGCATGTTCTTGTGCAGTTTAACGTGTGTCACTTTGAGTTAGTGGGTTCCTTGTTTCTGATGACAATTACAGGGAATACATCTGGACCCAAGCATCTATTTAATGAATGACGAGCTTAAAGCTCCAACCTCTGTAGATGGACCATCCCAGCAGTCCGTGGCATCGGATGATAATTCTTCAGTTCAAAAGGAAAATAATTTTATTACTACATCTCAAAGTAACACAGAAAATGGTAAAAACCATCCTGTGCGTTTATCTGAAGGCGTGTCAGCTGACAATGTGAACAAAGTGTCGGAATCTGTAAAGTCCATGTCTCTAGAAACTGCTTCTGACAATAAAGGTGGATTTCTGCTCTAAATTCTTTTTATTTGGTATAGCATCTCACTCCATTTTAAGCATTGTGTATGTGTCGGTTTTAGAGGCTATGTGAAGGTGCAATACAACAGTTTATTTATTAACAGTGTTTATGTGCATGCAGGTGAAACTGTTAAGGTACCAGAAGTAAATGGAAGTACTGCTAGAAAAGAAAAATCTGGCCCTAAACCAATAATAATACCCATAGTTCTGAAGATGTCTGAATTTGATCACAAGGTATGGGTGCTTTCTCATTCTACTTTTATGCATCCAGCTTTAACTAGTAAAGCACATGAAGCTTGTAGGTGAGTTAAATTAGTTTTAGTAAATAAAGCTGTCTCAAATTGCTAAAATTTGAGCAAATGGAGGAGACACCTATTCATATTCACATTTAGCAAAGATCCAATGTTGGTGATGGTTCTGCTTGACTGCTTCCCATTCTAATCTTTCTTTTCTGGTAGAGCCTGTACTGTTAGAAACTTTATTATTACAGAAAGTCCTTGTTAAGTATTTTGAATTCTCAAGAGTGAAGATGGTTTATTTAGTGAATTGTGGAGATTAATAAGAATTTTCATTTGGTGGATAGGCTATTCTAAATGTGAATTTATAAACAGATGGGCCTGCTTCTGTTATATTAGGCCATTAGACAAACCTAAGATACTGCCACATCTTTTGTTTTCAAAAAGGTGTAATCAGGTTAGTGTAGAGTTATTCCTGATAGTATGAAGGTGGCTTTGTTTAACTGGGACTGTATTTCGCCTGCTCCCTCATAATATCTCTTTTCTCTATCTTGTATGATTTTCTAAATTCGGACCAATGTCTATATGCAGGCATTACTTGAGGAGAGGATCACTACTCAGGCATTAGCTGGTAAATGTCTAGTTCAGGTATTAATAACAATTTTTTTCCTTGTTCCATTACAAACTGCATTGCTTCTTTTAAGGTCAATTAGATTTAGCTATGTCTTGGCAGCAAGGTAATATCATTTCACAAAGGGCTTAGTCGGGGCACTGCATTTTATCATTAAGAATATTTAAATAGTTTTGTTGATTTGAAGTGTTCTTTCTCAATCTTGAATGTTAATAGTTGTTCTGTAACCAAGGACTACTGTTAAGTACTGGGTTGTACAGCTTGATTCTATGAACATACAGTAACCATTGACTTCATTGGTGTGTGGAAAATGGATCTCGGAAATTTTGTTGCTAATATTCAAATTCATGTGCTTTTGTTATAAATCATTGTGATTGATAGTTCAGCTCATCAAAGGGAGACTGAAACCTTTCAGCTCATTAAAAGGAGACTAAAACCACAAGACTCATTAGAGAGAGAGTTCGATCTCTTTAGGGTTTTTGGTAGAAATTCTGCTTGATTTTATTATTCCATGCCCCTTTAAGTAAGGACCAGTCTTATTACAAAAATAGTAAGCCTATTCTAGAAAGGAAATAAATCAATTGAAACAAAAGCATAACAAAACCAAAGGAAATTAAGAAATAAAATTGCAACCTAAGCCTTAATTAAATAACCAAAATTAATGGTTACTAACACATATTCGGCCCATATGCTTGAATTTTCTGTTAATAGTATAATCGTCGAGTAGATTTGTTAAAGCTTTACTTTTAGCTTGCCTAGAATACTGTGACATCTCAAGTATTTGATTCTCCAAGGACATGGAAAACCTTAAAAAAGTATTTGACATATCCATTTTCGTCACAATTGTATGACATAGGTTTTTTGATACCTTTGTCAAGTGGGACTGTCTAACGAGGCAGTCTAAGCATGAGATGATGCCTTCCAACCATGTCCATGTCTGCAGAACTTTTGCTTCAATCTTTGTGGTCAAAAGTGGGTGTGCTGACATCTTGAATTTTCTTTTGCTCACCCTCAGTTCCTTTTTTTCTGCGGTGATGTTTGTCATTGTTTATTCCTTTGATCAACTACTTAGTTGATTGACTTTTCTGTTTCAATTTCATATGTTATTTTATCTTTTTCAGGATACAGATAACTTAATAACGAACTTGAAGACTATTCAAAACTATCTTTGCTCTTTCAAGTCACAGGTATGCCATTTCATTTCGTTTATTGGTTGTTAGGATGAAATGTTTGTTCCTATTGTCTTGTGTGTTCAATGATTTTTTTTTCTATCAAAACTTAATATGTAGCAAGTCTAGTGCAATACAATGTCATATGGAGGTATCTTAGATTTGATAATAAAACCAGCTTTAGTTGGAAAGGGTTACAACTATGGGGTATTTACTGTTGTTAGTACCATCTGGTTGTATGCTTATTCTTCAAATTTCTTGGGTTGCCCCACCATTTTAGGTATTTAAAATTTTTAGTAAGGTATTTAGTGTGGAGTAATGAGTCGCCTTGTTAGAGGAAGCAAACCAACAGAGATTACAGAGATTTTCTACACCCTACTTGTTTTAGTTTCAGAGGTGTAGTCTGACTCATCTCTCTAATTTTCTTGGGTCCAAGTTGTTTGAACTTTCTGTTTTTTCTATTCATACATCTTTGTCCTTTGGAACAGGGTTTAACAGTTGTCAATTTATCTGCGACTACATTTTCACAGACATTAGATTGGCTACATGGATATATTCTTCAGGTATTGTTATTACTAGTTTTTAATGGAATGTGATTTTTTGTATTTAATTTTTAATTAGTTTTCAAATGATATACTTTTAATTATTGTAATTAATTTTTAATTCGTTATTTGAATTGTTAAATATAATTAAAATATATTAACTTATTTAACAAATCAAATATAATAAAAAATTTTAAATATCATATTAAAATAATGATATTTTGTAGATCAAATGATTTTTTAATAATATTAGAACATAATTAAAATATTTGTATTATTTTCAACATAGAATATAATTTTTACTTTTTTATGTAATCATTATTAGAATAATAACTAATAAGCGTTATTGAAATATGTTAATTATTTTAATAATTCAAATACAATACTAATAAAAAATTCCTATTATTAAAGCATTTGTACAAACAAAAAAAAATTGTAAAACAAACTCTTCAACTTTCATTTTTATTTTCTTAATTATCAATAAATTGATTATAATAATTTATAAATAATATGTAGAAGAAAATGTATCAAGTAAAAAAATATTTATTTTAAGATGATTGTAATTGTAAAAACTTTCTTACCTTAAGTTTTACTTAAATTATAATTATGTTAACTAAAATTTTTTAAGTAATAATTATAAATTAAATTATAATTATTTTTAGGGTTAGTATTTGGTACAATATTTTTTTTATTCTAAATGGTTTTAAAAAGTTATCATGTCTTTTTTTAAATATTTTACTATAGGATATTTGCCACAACTCTCTAACTCTGTTTGGAGAGTCTAAAAACTCTACTAGCATTGTACCAAATATTATTTTTATTTTTAAATGTATAATTATTACCAATTTTATTTCACATCTACTTTTTTAATTATTTTTTTACATTAAATACTATAATTACTTTTAAATATCAAAATTATAATATGATAAAAAATAAAATGTAATTTTGTTTAAAAAAATTTCCAAACTCGTGATTTTATATATATTAGAGGTTATAAATTATTATTATCCAACTAATAGTAAAAGCCAGAATTGATCTGCCATCTAGCAGCTTCTTGAACCTGGAAAACATTGATGATTTTCCAAGTTGCACTCAAACATATTACTGGATCATTGGTAACTGGATCATTGGTACTTTATTGTCATTGATGATTTTGTAGTTGGAAGCAGTGTTTTTATGTGTTTGTGCAAGCAAGCAAGCGCGTGCATTCATATTAATTTTTTCATGGTCTATACGCAAATATGAATGATGAATCCTTGTTGAGTAGTTTTATTATATGATCATAAGCTGAAGCTTGTTTTCGGTTTTTCCCTTTTGTTAATGATGTTTCCAGAGCTGGGATGAAGGAATGAAATATTATGGATCCTGAAAGCAACTCCAGGGATTAAGCAAACTGCTTAACATTTTCAGCTCCATTGTTAAAAGTTATGCTAAGGCCAAATTATTGCAAATACTTGGGACTGAAATTTCCTGGAAAATGGAGTGATGGAAAACATTGTCGCCCCCACAACAAATTCGTTGCAGGCAAACCAAATTCTCAATCTCTTGTTCAATCAAAGCCTTTATCGCACTTATGCTTTATGTTTTCTTTTTTCTTTGAGGATTAACAAAACTCAAAACTGAGCTAGTCGGGTTCAGAACATTGTCATCTTAAATCTACTAAAGAACTTGTATAGTGTACTTGAATCATCTTTTTTATTTCTTACAGATTTTGGACCATCGGCTAAACACCTATAATGGATGACGGAATAAATAATTAGCGTGACAATTTGACCATTACATACTCCATAAGAATATCTTAAATCGATAATATGTACTTATTTATTAAAATAAGGTCCAAAAGATCTTCCTCATACTGACACATGACACACACCCATTATGTTTTTATTTTCTTTTACATTTTATAAAAGTGGTTAACTTTTAGTTTTGGTTTTCTTTTAATATTCTTAAATTCGAGATTTAATTCTTATACTTTAATTTCTAACATACAAAAGTGGTTAGTTTTCAGTTTTGGTCCTAATATGCTTAAATTTGAGATTTAATATTTATACTTTAATTTCTAACATAGTTTGTTCTTTATATTTTTATAATGTTATTAATTAGTTTAATGTTTTTATAAGATAATTAACTAATTCAAATAGTTAATATAGTTAACTTTTCAATTAAAATGTTACATGGTTATATATAATTTGAAAGTAGATTTATAAATCTAAAAAGTAGAATGATTAATTTCTTGAAATTAAAATAGGAGGACTATATTCCAAATGTATGATGTGTAGAGACTTAGAGTCATGATTGTTTGAATCAGTTAGGATATTGGTCCAAAGAGAGGCATCAAATCAGTTGTTCCGCAAACCAATACGGGCTGCTTGAACCAAGCTAAAAAAAATTGATTGGAATTGTTTTTATTTTTTAAACATTTATTTATTTTTTAATAATTTAATCAATCGTATCATACAAATCAGTGGACTAACCAATTTGACCACCGGTTCGATTCTAAAAATCTTGCTTAAAATATATTTTAATTGTCAAAATTTTACTTTATAATTTGATATAAATAAATAATCCAACGATCGACCATACTAATAAAATATTATTAACGGGTAATTTAGGGATTAATCATAATACCATTTTATTTTTAGATAATGTAACATTCCATTCACAATGTGACTTCTATATCCATTTAATTATGTTATGTTCTAGTAAATTTTACCCTTAAAAATAAAACATCTTTAAAAAAACTATACATGTTTGATCTCTTTGTATATAAACAATTACGTAGTGTTTGGTTGGTTATACTTTTTTTATATAAATAATTGCGTTGATTCTCTTTTGATATAAACAAAAATAAATAATATGAGACAGACTATTTAAGTCATTATAACAGTCAAGCGGTGTATTTGAATTGTTATTCGATGTAATAAGGAATAAAAAATTATTCCCTCAATGCCCTCATTTATTCACGTTTTCCCCACATAACTAATGCATAACCCACCCACCTCATTCAATTTCAATGAACCAAGAAATCTCTTTCTCAAAAAGTAAAGCTGCAATGGTTGTTTTTTTGTTTCAATCTAGCACTTCGTCCTAGGTTTAGATATCTCATATTCTCTTTCTCTCTATTTAGATTACACATAATTAATATTCATCCAAATGCATGGACAAATTGGAGGATGGAATTAACAAATCAAATGTTCAATGAATGGACAACATCTAGAAATTAATTGGACTTAAAGTTTTATTTGTACCAATTTATGTTAGTTTTGCATTGTATTAGATTTGTGTATTATATTATGTTGAACAAAATTGATTGTAGTTGTAGTAATTATGAATAGTATTTTCAATATAAAACCGTATTGCTTTATCAAATAGTTATGGATGGGTTTTTCTATTAAATGATATTCACAATTTTATTTAAAAGCATGTCAGGTTTTTCACAATCGACAACAATTTCTTTTCAAAATTCTAGAAAAACCAAAAGGAAATAGATCCCAAAAGAAAATGTTGCATTAATTTCATGTATGTTAGGAGTTTTAAAGCAAATATGAGATTCAAGGTTAGCTACTTGGGTGAATTAGAAAGAATGATAGCAAAACTTTTACCTCATACAAAGTTTAAAGGCTAAAACTAATCTTGAATAAATGATTAGGGCATTGAAAAAAATAGGCAATCATTTATGATATGTTAAGAGGAAAAGACAATAGTAGCTTTGGTTGGGGTGAACATTGATAGAAGTTTGTTGCCGAAGATGCAATATGTGAGATTCATATATAGGTGTAAGATTTATTTAATATTTCTCTCCATGTTTTGACTTACTTATATCTTTATAGTATATATTGTTAACGAAATCTTTATTTTAATAAAGTCATAAAGAAGTCAAGCAATTCAAGACCCAAAATTTTCCTCATCATGAAAAACTTACTGTCATATATGCAAAAGATCAAGCCATAAGGAAAGATGTTCAAATTGATGTTAATATAGCTAAAGAATTACAAGTTCAAGATGTTGTAAATGAATTTATTTTACTATGTTATATGTGTTATTACGTGGATTTTAGTGTTATGTGAATTAACGTCTTGTTCCCATATATATCTAACAATTTAGAAATTTAATCTGTATGAACATGTTCTCATAATGTTAATTCATTTCACCTCTGCATTTTATTGTGATGTTTCATTCATTTTTATGCACCATCGTCATTGTTAAACTTTATCAACTTGACCATGGTAGTGATGATTTATATAATAGAAAAAGGAATGTCAAATTAATTGGATTTCCATTATGACAAAGCAAATATCATATTTTTCTTTTGCTATTTTTGTATCAAAATTCATATTACAGGCAAATTTTTAACTTAAATTTCATAGAATTCTGATGAATCCAATGTGAAATTATTAAGTCTGATAATCTATTAAAGGATTTTTCATTGTTGTTACATTTTGGGGTTTTCCCAATAAAAATTTTATTAGGGGAAATATTGATCATTTCAATATTTTATCATTTTGAATATTTTATGTTTTATAGAAAAAAAAGTTAGTAAAGGGTATATTCGCCATTCAAGTATTTTAACATTTTAGGATATTTTTATTTTTTTTAGAAAATTACTAAAGAGTATATTGATGATTTCATTCTTTTAACATTTATGGATATTTTATATTTTACAAATAATTATTAAAAGGTATATAAGTTATTTGTGGTTTTTTTTTCCTTTTACTATTATAGTATCTATTTTTTTTAAATCAAGCATAAGAATATTATTATAACACTCATTTCATTCCACCCAATCAAACTATTGTTATATGTGTTATTATAATGAACCAAACATTAACAATGATAAATGAAGAGCTCGAATTAGAGGACTCTACAAATCATTACTGTTATTCTTTCTTTCTTTCTTTTCTTCAAAATTCCCTCCAAAATTGAATCATGTCTAAACAATTTTACTATTAAAATTAAGCAGTAACTCAGTTTGAGCTTAGCCAGATAGAGAAATATTTTGTTACCCAAGTAAAAAAAGTTGATAAAAAGTAATGCATTGATAGATTATAGTCTAATTAATGTTGTTTTTGAAAAGACATTTGGTAATTAAATTTGAGTGTAATTGTTTGTAATTATACAAGTGTGACGTGTTTGAGTAATCATATTAACTAATGGGTCTTACTGAATTGGGTGTTGAGAATTAGAGTAATTACCTATGTAATTACACTCCTACTCATATAATTTTCACACGCAAATCCAATTAATTTTTATACGAGTTATAAAATTTATATTAGAAATATAGACGCGTATGAATATGGATAACAAACATGCATGCATGTACTTGTTAGAAATTATATTATATAAATTATAAAATTTAGATTATAACTACCTGTATTTTATAAAGTTGTAACAAAAATTTATATTATAAATAAAAAAATTATATTAAAATATTTAGATGATACTTTATTTTAATTTATTCTTTTGCTCAAAAATCATAAAAGTTAATGTTACAATAAATTTTAGTGCCTTAATACGTTGGCCGATTCTTACCCTAAAATATATATGCTTGGCCGACTCTACTAGTGAGTATCAAGACTCATAAATATATTACCTAAAAATAAATACCTAAATTTTATAAAGTCAGGATTATATTATAAATTTTTTTATTATTTTTATTAGTAATCGTATTATTGATTACTTTATAAGATTAACATATTACATATGACAATTTAATTTTAATATTTATTACTTGTTTAGAAAATTTTTTAATTATATTGATAATTTTTTATAGTAATTAATATTTTTAAAATTGTGTAAATTAATATTTTTATAATAATTAATATTTTTAAATTATGTAAATAAACATTTTTATAGCATTTAATTTTTTTAATTTAAATTATGTAATTATAATTTTGTACTACCAAACATTATTCATGTAATTTTAATATAATTACACTTTGTTGTAATTTTAATATAATTACACTTTGCCAGTCAAATATATCTCAAAAGTTACAAGTTATTATGATTGCTATTTTAATAATTACACTTTTTTTTTAATTACACTGACTGTCTAAAAAAACCCACGAATGAAATTGTGCATAAAATTATATAACATTTACTGACATAAATACACTTGATTGATTAAAAAAATTAAATAAAAACAAATTGAATTAATATTAATGAAAGTAATTTAGACAAAAATATTACCAAATTTATAATTCTAAACAAAGTATACCATTTTTTTTTTGAAGGATTAGACCTCTATACCTTGGCACTTTGATATAGTTAAAAGATTTGGGATTCCCGATCCGATGAGAAAAGAAATTTTCGCTTTTTTCTTTCTACACTGTATGGTATTACACGTTGTTCTAACTTTTACATACAAAATTTGTGGAACAAGCAAGCTCCTCTCTGTATCCTCAGTTTCATTATGAGCATGCAGCAATGGCATAAACATTTCTGAACTTTACGAACAATAACATGCCAATTAAATTAGTGGCGCATACATAGAAAATCAAGAAAACAAATAAACATATAAACAAAAAGAGCTCAAAAGTACCACTTTGGTCTTATTTCTTCTTCCTTTTCTGTTAACTCACGATATTGGTACCATTCTGCTCCAGCCTTACCGACGGGTATTGAAGGCCTAACGAAAATCTCAACTGGCTTGGGTACATGGACCGCAATATGCAATTCTTTGGTTCTTTCTGCAAAATTACTTTCAGATATTCCAAGTGACTCGCGTCTCGGTTCAATGGTGATCCACCCCAGTCCTGAAATAGCCACATCACTAGCAGGTCTGTCCAAGCAACATATTTTGACATATTTCAATTTAAGCAAGTAACTAATTATACAAACAGAAATAGGTTTTATTCGGTACAAGTTAACCAAAACAAGGATTCTGAAAGAGCTGAAAATCCATAATTCCTAGTACACAACAAAAAACTCAAATTTTCTAACAGCAGCTGAGTTCAATATGTCTAAAGCAATATAACCATGAAATATAAACTCGAATTGCACCTTTCAGCATCCTCAAAGTTTATTTGCAATTGCTGCACTGTCTCCAGTCCTCTCCATTCACCTGCTCGATCTTTTCCAGTTGGTGGTGTCAACAGTACTCCAAGTTCTTTCTGCAGCAATTAGGTAAATTATCTACTAATAACAATAACAGGTGCCTCATAATAAGTTGTTGAGAAGAAATTTTATTAGCTAGATGTCTCAGATGCTTAGTCATTCAAATTTAAGATGGCCATATTCACTCCATAGCGTACGAGAGAGTTAGCAACTTGAATTAGTGTTCAAGATACTTAATACGGTTATCTCAGAAAATGTGTATATATATATTGATTACTGCTAACTACATATTGCGTAATTGTAGCAGATTTAGTCTAAGTGGAAGTATATCATGGGAAAGCAGTAAGCAGAACTCATAATTGTCACGTAGTCTTGATTACCTTGTAAAATTCATCTGCTTCATGAGTAGGCACAGCATGAATGGGTAACTTCTTTGGCCCATAAAATGTCAAACATGTCTCAGGGAGAACCTAAAAGCATCAAGAATGTAACAGATTCAGAAGACACTGCACATCAATGACAACTGGTCTCGTAACTGACTATACATGAAACAAAATTATTAGGACCTTCAAGACATCAATTCTGACAAGGCCACCCCAAAATATTGAGAACCCATTTAAGCCATTGGAATTGAATTTCCCTGCCATCCCATTTTTGGAGGAGACCTGGCAACCCTTGGGGAACATCGTAAGAATAAAGAATATAAAGAATTTAACAGGGTGTCAAGGATCTTTCAAATATAACGTACAGGGAATGATTGACCTCTGAACCGACTTTGAGGAGCAAGGATAGGTAAATCTTCTGAGTGGACTACTGCAGCTTGCCTATGGTGAAGATGAACCCCTGGTGTATCATATAATTTCTGCAGGAAGACAATAACATGAATGATTGGTCAATATTATAAAACTTAATAGACAAGGACTGCTAAAACTAATTTTATCTGGTTTAGAACTAATTAGGAGACTAACTAAAAGCCCCAAAAGATCCTTGAAGAAAATGAAAACACGGTGCCAAGGGGGTAGGATGAAGTTCAGGCAATGAACTGCTAATGCATACCCCTCCTCCAAGAAAAGCATCAATCTGGATTGGACCTAAAGTAGTTCCGGGAACAGCTGATTGTATTGGTTTGTACTTTTGTGCTGCTGCAGCTGCTGGATCCCTTTGTGCCATCATTTCTGATGTTTCATGGGCCAGACCGTAAGATGTTCAGTACTCCATTATTGTATAAAATTAGATAAAGCATTTAAATTATCACATAAGAATGAGCAAAAGTGGGACATGAATTCATATAGACAACCCGGGATAAAATTAAATGAACTTACTTAGTAAGGCACTTATGAATGCAGATTTTCCCACATTTGCTGATCCCTGTAAGAATGATCAAATGAAAATATATAACAACTTATATGAATACAATTTAAATTTATACCAAATCAAAGCTGTTCATCACCGTGACTAAAACAGATAAAGTACCTTCGGCCAGACACATGAAATGTGGAAAACAAAACAAAGATATTTATTCATGTTACACCTGGACATACGAATACTAGCAGCAGAGTACACGTATGGCAGCCAAATGCAGTTAGGAACCCATTTTGCAATTATGATCATGCAATAAAGAAACTGGCAATGAGAATAAAAGGTTGGAAGAGATGATGTAAAGGAAAAAAGGATTTCAAAAAGGTAACTTTAGCAGGAAAAAAATGTAATTGCAACTCCACTCTGTAAATCTACAATAAGCTTCCACTTCAAGACTTACTAACCAGAATGTACACATCCCGTCCCTGCATCAGAAGCGTCAAGGTAAAGAAGTTAAGCCAAGGAATATGAAGGAAACCAGATCATAAAGGGCTAAAGTCATTTCTATAGTAACAAGTTACATAAAATGGAACATTAATTGCATAGAAGAAAACTTCAGGGATTAGTGCAGTGGTAACCACTTCATAAACCAAATGTAGATTAGAAATATTCTGGACTTCATCACAGGTATAAGGTGACATTTATTTCATATTTGGTTCAGGAGATACCAATTTGAACATGTTTCACAAGCATTTAATATGAAGCACAACATATCTAAAATCTTATTGATGAACATATATGTAAGGACCAATACAAACCTTCTTCTCCTTTTGGATTTCTGATGCAACTCCAGCAATCCCTACTAAAGACTTTGAGCTAGTAAGATGCACACTCAAGACACTGCAAAGCAGAGCACATTGAATCAGAAACATGCTAAGCTTTCAAGTGAAACTATAAGAAACAAATATTGAAAGGAGTTAAATCTTCATAAAAAGTTAAATGAGATAGATCCAACATCAATTCTTTGAATAATTTCCAGTGAAACCACTTCTTACTTAAGCTTCTTCTTTGTAATGGCCTCCACAACCCAATCACCCACACAATTAAAATCAGTCCCTTTTGGAAGAAGATCAACCTGAGAGAAAAGCAAACACCTTATAGTCAGCATTGTTGCAAAGCATATATCATAAAATTATTGATTGGATAATAGCCCAAAAGTGCAGATTATTACCTTAGTCACAACTAGTATTATAGGATTTGCACCAGCAAGATCACGCACACGAGATAAAAAGCTGCCATTGAAGTCCACAATATCAACCTAAAAGTAATTGGTCAAAAGTAGTCAGGAAAACATCCTGATCATTTTGTGTAACATTGAATTTATCAATAAGTTTGAAACATAGTTAAATCCTTGTGAAGGGAAGTCATCATTGGAGCAAATGGAAAATATTCAATCACTTACTAGAAGATAGCCTATAATAATAAGTTTATCTACTTGGCATTCATTATTATCATAAGCATTTTATTCAGCTACTCTTTGATTACAAAAAAATGGGTGGATAAGGAACGCGGTTTTTAACTAACAATAAAATGGTAAGTTCCATGCAATTATCATATCACCAAAATTCACAGGTAAATGATAAAAGTTCTCGAAAGATTCCATTAATTTGGTCTGGAAGTTGAAACTATATAAACTCACCAATTTAACAATCAAAGCCTTCTCATGTCGCAAGTGAGAGAGCTTTTCCCGAAGCTCATCAGCTGAAACAAACTGCTTCCCCCCAGAATAACCTCCATTCCCACCAACAGCAGTGATCATATGCCCATGAGATAAAAGCCTACATCTCCCACAAAGAATCGTTCTTAGCTGGTGGTGTTTCTTCTTCTGCAGTCATAAACCAGTACTAAATCAGCTACCCAATTTGACCAGAAACTTTAACTTATTCAAACAAAAAAAAAAAGGGGGGGACGGGGGAGGAGGGGGGAATTCAATCAATTTCCGAACAACTACTTTTACAATTTTGCTAATAGAAAAATATCATATTAAAACGTAACGGGCATTTAAACTAAAACCAAGTGCATTCGACCAATCCAGAAAAAAAAAACTAATTTTTAAAATGTCAAAGTTGAAGTTCAATACCAATTCATAGGTGTCCATATCCACATAACCCGGAGCATCCACCTCCGAAGTCTGCAATGGAGCTCCGCAACCATAACAACAGGCGGTTACCGTATTAACCTTCAAAACCTTCTTCGTCTTCTTCTTAGTCTTCTTTATCTCCTTTATAAGAAGCTTGGCAGCCTCGTCAGCCTGTTGCCTTTCGAGAAACCGGTCTCCCCGGGTCGGAGAAGCTGCACCAGTTCCTTCCGGTTCGGAAGAAAGCAATTTCGTATCGGAGAGTGGCAACTGAGATGGGGAGTGCGAGTGAGTGGATTTGCAGGAAAGGGGAGTGGATTTTCTGTAAATATTAAGGGATACGGGGTTGAAGATAGAGAGAGTGTAGTGCTTCGGAAGAGGGAGAGGAGAGAGAAATGTGGAAAGGGTTTTGAGCGCCATTAGCGTCCGTTTTGTCTCGTTGAGGTTTTACACTTTCACAGTGGGATGGAGGGGTTTTAGTTAGGGGGGGGGGGGGGGAAGATGTAACACACTAAACTCGAAGGATGATGATGATGATATTGATGGAAGAGGGGAATGGGTGGTAATATTTAGGTTAAATTCTGTTATTAGTGCCTATTCTTTTGCTAAATTTATAGATTTAGTCCCTATTTTAATTTGATCAATTCTAGTCATGTACTTTTTTTACTTGATCAATTTTAATCGCTTTTTGAATTTTAAAATTTTATTTTTGATTCGGACAATAATAGTTAAATATGTTTGGTCAAATTCAATTACTAAACAAATGATAGTTATTAATCCATTAACCGGATTTTTAATAAGTAATATATGAAAATAACAAATTAACATGACATTACATATATGCTAATATATTTGGCGTGTGGCTTATGGTTTGGTAATGATTGAAAATTCAATTTTTGAAAAAGTACAAATTAAAGTAAAAAATAAATCTCTAACTTTCACTAAGTATAGGGACTAATATCAGAATTTCACCTAATATTTATAAAATTATAAGATTCAATAATAGTTGGATTGTGGAATCTAGGAGAGGTGAAGGCGAAGCCCTCTTTTCATTTCCTTTTACCAGAGTGGATTCCCATAATTCACTCTGTCCAACAAATGAATTCTGGGTAAGCAAAAGATGAAATATTGGGATTTTGAGATTGGGTGAGTGATGAAGTCTTTTAAGTAGAACATAAATTTGAATGTCCTTTAAATCACATTCATCTTGCAAGAGGTTTCAATCTATGAAGTTGAGCTCTCACCTACCTAATACAATACTCACCAAAAATGCATAAAAACATCAAACACACGTAAATAGATGATATCTCACTACTTCTAGAGCTTGTTAATTATAATTTGATGTTTTGGAGGTAGCAACATTGGGCTAGAAATCTGCCAGTACCATAAATAAAATCAGCAAAATGCTGCCAGTGCCACCCCACTCCACTAGCAGTTTTTAAGGTTTTTCTTTTCTACGAACTAAGGCCCTCCATTATAGAGCTAATAATGACAGAGCCGGTACAAAATATTAGGACTTCTAGGTTTGGGTTTGAAAAATAGGTTTAAATTTTTGTCTAAACTTGGTCCAGATGAGAAAATGCTAACTTGAGCTTGGTTCGGTCTACCCGTATTTAATTTTTTTAGATTATTTTTTATATAAAAAAAATTTAAAAAATATAATACATTAAAAATATTAAAATAAATGTTTCTCAACAAAATTGAAAATACATATAAAAAAATTATTATACTTAAATATCACTAACATAAATGCAACTTAATAAGCAAATGCTCTAAAACAGTAGCAATTTTAACAATAAAACAAGAATTATACGATATCCAAACAATAACAACAAAATAATAGCAATATAATAGCGAAATGGTAGCAAAATAACAATATAACAGTAAAAAACATAACAACAACAAACAACAAAAACTTTTTTTTGTCAAATTCGGGCGGGGCAAGCCGAAAAGACTTGCTCGAGACTTAGTCTTTTTTTCTAAATGAGCCTTATTTTTTTGTTCAAACTCATTTTTCGAGCTTATATTTTGCTAAAATCCTCTCACTTTTCGAACGAGTCTTCAGATTTGAATGAGTGGCCCAACTCATAATCAAGTCTACTATGTAACACCCCTATACTCGGTTCGATCCAAGGAACCTGATATAGGAATATTACATTTGGTGCCAAAGTGATTTTGGCTAATCACTAATATATTTGAACATTAAAAAAAATAAATTGTTATAACTTATATTTTAGTCCCTACTACTTGAAACATACTTGATCTTCCTAAATACATGTCATTCTATTCAAAATTTTGAAACATACTCTATTGACACTTGGAGATGTGATGAGATGGATGCTCACAACCTCAATTACAACTCTTCAAAATCACTGTACCTAATTTGCGAACGGAAAACAAAACCGCACGCTGAGTAAAACTCAGTGGTATTTCTATAATCCGAATAATTAAAGACAATAGATTACAAATGTAAAATTGAAATATAAACATATATTAATATTTAAATATTATAACAACTATATCATATTTCATTCGTTTCACAAATATATCAGTTCTCATACTAGCTATATAAATAGCTTTTCACAATTTATTTAACATTTCATTATACAATTGTATTATCCATTCCATATTCATTTCATGGGTATATAACTCATATATTTCATATATTTGCAACATATTTCACATTCTATTTTCAAATCACTATTTCACTTCCATTTCTCATACCATGTCATTTCGATATCAATTATAAAATTTTATTATTCATTTACCCCTATTAACACGACTCAGACTCGAACGGATACACGGATCCAACCAAAACACACTAGTTTGGCACCCAGTGCCTCATCGGATAATTCAAAGTAATAATTTGACACTCAGTGCCTCATCAGCTAAATGAAGTAAATTGGCACCCAGTGCCTCATTGAATTAATCCGAAGTAGTAAATTAACACCCAGTGTCTCATCGACTCGAAGTCGAAGAAATCCCTGAACTTTTCCAATCCTATGGCATGCCATCTATATCTGACTCAGCCCAATAAAGTTAATAGGATTTAATTTCACATTTCAGATATAATCAATATCCAATACTGATTTTTCATATAATCACATAATAACGCATATATTCATTTCAATTCAAAAATCAATCCATTCAATGTATATATATCTACTAATTCAATTCATTCAATCAATTATCAAACCAAAAATTCCGAGCTATTCCATGTCAACTTTATCTTTCCCCTTTTTAGTCGAGGATTCCGATACGACGTTAGCTACGAAATTAAAACAATTAAAAATCATCAATACAACACAATTCAATTTCATATCGAATATTTCAATTTTTACTCAAATATTGCCTAAATTTCAATTTAGTCCCTAAACCGAGACTAATTTTATTTCTTCACAATTAATCTTATATTTTCATACAAATTCTACTTTAATCTAAATTTAACTCTCTATTTTCACTTAAATTCCTAAATTTTAATTTTTTCACAATTTAGTCCCTATTACTCAAAATTTACAATTTATTCTATTTATATATAAATAGGAGAAATAGGGACTAATTATATTATGAAATAGGAAGGGGAACTTACGTATCTATAATATATAAATAGGAGAAAAATCTCCGAATCAAACCCATTCCCTTGTCTTCCTTTACTTAACCTTAACTAAGGTGAAAAGGAGACAAAACCCTTATTTTGTTATTTTAGTTAGGTTTAATTCTGACGAGAATAATATTCTATGACAATCAATTCATTTATTTTTAAATCAACCCATTTCTTATCTATTATTTGATTGACTAATCATTTATATTATAACGTGTGAAGCGTCAAATGTTTTGGTAATTACTCATTGGTGAATGTATTAAAATAATTATAAATCAAAATTCTAAATTTTTATTCATCCTTCGCTAAAATAATATCTTGGAGTTTGGAGCGATAATAGGAATTTTTGTTTTGTTTGGATTGAATTTTTAATTTAGGTAAAGTAGAAGGAATATGGGTTTTTTTTTTAGTTCAATTTGTAACTACTCAAATAAAACAATATAATCATTTACTTTCCAGTTAAACAATTATAACAAAGTGAACTCACAAAATAAGTCGATTTAGCTAGTTTTCAATTTATTCAACCAAGGTAATCAAGTTCGACGGTTTTGAGTTTTCAAACTGGTTTTGTTCTTAATAAATTTAATTACTGTTACCTTATAATAGTGTAAATTACAACTTTGGAAATTCTGGGTTCAAATTTGGTGATTTTTATTTATGCATTTTTCAAAATTTAAAAATTTAATTCTAATAAAAAATATTAGTTAAATTTTATTATTTAAAAAAATTATGCTAAATATATTATCACATGTGTAAAATTATATTTACTTATTATTTACACATTATTATCATTTTATTTTAATTAATGATTTAACTGCTAAAGTTAACATTAAAATTTTAAAATTTGAAAGAGATATAAAAATATTAAAAAAATAACTAAATATAAAATCAACGCATTCTACTTATATAAAATTAAATTTAATGAATTTAACCATTATGTAAATGCTAATTTTTAAAATTAAAAAAAAGAGTATAAAAGTTAAAAATACAAAATTTACCCATAGTAGAAAATTGAATCTAAATAAAACTTGGTAAAGATTTTTCACGGTCATTTGCTCAAAGCGGTAACACTTGTTCAATCCAGGGTTCACATTAGCTTTAACATAAAACAAAAATAATAAGGTTCTACTGCGCCACTCCCTGTGCAAAACCCTAAATCTCTTTCCTTTCCATTTGCTTTAAAAGGAAAAGGATTCTATTTACGAGAACATCCTCAAATACTTTAACCTTTTCTCACAATTTCGATTCCAAGTCATGGATGCACAGCGAGCTCTGCTTGATGAACTCATGGGAACGGGTATTTGGAAATATCATATTTGTTTGGTTGATATTTGTTTAATTTCTTGTGTTTAATACGAGATCTTTTTTTTTTTTTACTTTTTTCTAACGGATTTTTCTTGTTGAAATTTTATAGCTCGTAATTTAACGGAGGAAGAGAAAAAGGGATACAGGGAACTTCGATGGGATGATAAAGAGGTTTGTGCATTTTATATGGTTCGCTTTTGTCCTCACGACCTCTTCGTCAACACTCGGAGTGATCTCGGTGCGTTTTCAATTTTAATTTTTCACTTGCTCTTTCTTTCATGAGAATATGACTATGTGTACATGTTAGGTTTGGGAAAATTGATTACATAATAAGAGAATTTTTTTACTAAATTTGATTATTCTATATCTCATAG
This sequence comes from Gossypium hirsutum, assembly GCF_007990345.1. Classification (NCBI taxonomy): domain Eukaryota; kingdom Viridiplantae; phylum Streptophyta; class Magnoliopsida; order Malvales; family Malvaceae; genus Gossypium; species Gossypium hirsutum. The sequence continues at coordinate 55,581,419 of NC_053448.1, forward strand.
TTGCTGAGGTGGCTAAGTTTTTTGGTTATAAATCTTAAATTTCTTTAGCTGCGTCATGCCTTAGTAGTAACTACGGAGTTGCGTTTAGAGAATGTGAAAGTTTAATGACTGTTTTATGTTTTGTGGTGTTCTGTTTTGGTGCATCAGGACTATGCCCTAGAGTTCATGATCCAAAATTGAAAGAAAGGTGGGATTCAATAAGCATTCTTTTTTTTTTTGGATATCTATGCTGTGAGATTTTCTTTTTGTACAAATGCATCGCAAATAGCTGTTTAAATGCCTGCGCTTAGTCTGTTGGGCTTTTTAACCTTGCATAGCCTGAGTGGTTAATAGTAAAGTTCTAATAAAATTTTCCCAGAATATTATTGATCTTGTATTTGCCTCATCAAGTTAGCTGCTTCATATGTCCATGTAGGATGGAACTTAAATTACTCGCGGTATGCTAAGGTGTTGCTGGTTTTTCTTTTTGAGGTAACTGATCTAAACATTTTGATCAGATTTTTGCAAGGGGTACGGAGAGATAATTGAACTCCCTTCAACATAGGATGTTATTGGCAAAAAAAGAAAAAAAAAACATAGGATGTTTTATGTCAGATCCTTCCTAAACCTTCTTACAAAGAAATGCTTTAGGACCTCAATTTTATTTTACTAGGGGAAATGGGGAAAAAATATATATTCTATGTAATTTGGTGTGGTATTAGTCATGAAAATTCAAATTGCGTAAACTGATATGAAGGTAATTGACTTGTTCCATGCCATCGATGTGTACCTCTTGACCCCCTGCTAATTATTGTTCCATGTCATTGATGCTTAGCCCTCAAAACCTTGCTATTAGATTTCCCTCCTCCTAGTATCCTCAGTTCAAGTTATTGCCATCATGATCAGCACCATCAGAGATAATGGGGGCTTTTTCTTTACCAAGTAATAGGGGCTTGATTACTTGCAATAAAATTGCTCGTCTACTTTTATATGTTTTTGGATCCTAGTGACTTTCTCGATTTTTTAACATTACTTCTCTACTGGTTTTATTAATGGTATCATTCCTGGATCATGTAAATGGGTGAGTGATGCACACAGAAGTGTAACTTGGTCTGACCTTTTCCCTTTTGACCTGTCTAAGATCATGATCCCTTTTGAAACATTTTTTGGGTATACTTTGCCTTCTGAGATCACTTGTCCTTACCTCATCTGACATGTCAAATGATGAGATGGTATTGTTGCAAGAATGAAGTCCAATTTAACACAAATACATTAATTAAAGCGGCCATAAGGTTTTGATGTTCCCATGGGGGTTAATCTGCGGGGGGAACATGAAATCCCCATGTAATATATGGTAATATCAGCTGAGGAAAAATTATGGTAATTCATTTTCAATATGTATATTTTGGATGCAGTACAGTTTTTAAAACTAGTAACACCTGCCTCACACTTATAGCTAACTTTCCTTGTATACAAGAAGCACGGGGAAAAATTGTGATCTAAAGAGCACCATGGTTTAAGTTATATTATTGGTGCTACTTTAGTATCTGGTGTAGCTGGTCATTTGTTTGTCCCATTTGCTAAATTGCTGCTTGATATTTTCCTTATAAATTGCATTCTGGCTTTTGCTTTGTTTACAAAAATAGCTTGTCTATTAGCTGTTTTGCTGCCTGACTTTGGAGGTTGAGTTGTTTTGACCAGTTTTGCCTTTCCTGATCAACATGCATTTTTCTTGTGGTATTTGTATTTTAAGTTGGTTTTTGAAATTTGTGACTTTAGTTTTGAGAAGTCCTCCAGACACGATGCTTATGTGCCCAAATTTGAAGCTGAACTGGCTAAGTTCTGTGAGAAATTGGTGGGTTCCATTGCTCTATCTTTTTAACTTAACAGCCCTCTTGATTTCCTGCGACAACAGTTGTAATTTTTATATATTTCATAACATGCCTATCACCTCCAGGTGATGGACCTTGACAGAAGAGTTAGGCGAGGACGAGAACGCCTTGCTCAAGAGGTGGAGCCAGCACCACCTGCTCCACTATCTGCAGAAAAGTCTGAACAGTTATCTGTCTTGGAGGAAAAAATAAAAAATCTTCTGGAGCAAGTGGAGAGTCTTGGCGAAGCTGGAAAGGTGGATGAAGCTGAGGCACTTATGAGAAAGGTGTTGTTAAGGTTTTCCATTAGCTTTTAGTAATTGATCCAAAAGTCATGAGATATTGTTCAGTAAATGTTGCCACATCCTAGACAGACAAATTATGTTTCTGTTTGACTGCCTCTTTAATATGATTATTTAATTCATTTTGCACCTGATTTATAAATATACCATGATAGACAGTTCACGTTTTGAAGCTTTACCTGTGATATTTGTTTAGGTGGAGGCACTTAATGCTGAGAAGACAGTGTTGACTCAGCAACCTCAGAATGATAAAGTATTGATGCTTGCGCAGGAGAAGAAAATGGCTCTGTGTGAGGTTTGTGGATCTTTTCTAGTTGCTAATGATGCTGCTGAGAGAACTCAGTCCCATGTTACAGGAAAGCAACATATTGGTTATGGAATGGTTCGGGATTTCATCTCTGAGTTCAAGGTAAATGTTTCTGTGTAGAATGATTTGTGGGCCTCAGTTTGTTTAACCTTTTGCTGTGAGTGAAAAGTCTGAATGACCTTTCAGGAAGCAAAGGAGAAAGCAAGGGAGGAGGAAAAATTAGCTAGAGAAAAAGAAGCTGAAGAACAGAGAAAGCAGAAGGAGAAGGAATATGAGAGTAGGAGGAGCAGAAGTGATTCAGGGGATAGAGACAAATATCGCGACCGAGACAAGGATTCTGACAGATACCGGGATCGTGATTTGGATCGTGAAAGGTCTCAAGAGTGGAGCGGGAGAGGTAGTAGGGATGGAGAGAGGGAATGGAGGTACAAGAATGGTAGAGATGGAGGCAGGGGGAGGCACCATAATCGCAGCAGGTCCCGTTCCCCTGGTAGACATAGTCACAGGAGGTCCTCGAGAAGTCCAGTTCGCCGATATTAGTGCCATTCTGTACAATAGATGTTTTGGCTTTGAAAGCCAATGAGGTAGACCTCTTATTTTATTTCTAGTTTATAAACGTGTGCTTTTGGAGTAGTGCTAAATTTTGTCATCATGGATGAAACTTTTTTCTTGGTAACTCACAGCTTTGTTGGGACTATACCAACTCCCTTTCATCAAAATTACTAGAAAGGAAAAGGGTTGAGGTAGGTATAACAATATTATTGTTAACTCCTTTTTATCTTGTTTGGACTAAATTTATAACATGCATCCGTGGGCTTTGTTTTGAGTCTCTTCTTTATCCCCTCTTCCTTCATATGCTTATATCTATAGTCAAGCTGCTGAGAAAGATGATGATCTTCCAAATTTGAGGTAACAGATTAAATTTCGGTTACAGCACCACAATGCTTTAGTTGTCTTCCTTACTCTGTTATTGCCTTTGTGGATGCTTTTGTATAAATTATTTGTTTGAAACGGCTTGCTATTGTGGAATAATACAGGGAAAATCTGGGATGGTTTGAACGTAGAAGTAACCTTTGATGCGTTTCTTATGTTTTTTAAAACCCTTGCAATAGATTTATGTAAAGAGTACTGTTTCCTTTAGTCCTGTGAATGGCTAGGCTCAGCTATTGGATTGCTGGTTGCATTTGTTCTTTCTGATGGATTTGTATGATTACGAATTTACAATGTGTTTCCATAACATTTTTCTTTGTAGCTTGAACCCTGATTTTGAAAGTTGGAATAAAGTTAATGAGTTGGTCCATGAACAAGCCATATAGCATTGCTTCATTTATCATTCAAAAACTGAAAAACGAGAGAATTTTGCTGCGTCCGAGATCAGTCTTGATCCAAGTATAAATTTTACGGCCTCAAGTAGGCTACCCGAAATGATCAATATTTGGAAGTAAATTTCGAGAGCGTTTAACTGGATGAAGGTGATAGATGATGACTCAAATCTAGCTATTATGTTGCGCATTTACCTTGGGCAAGAACTGTTTAATGTAGCAAAAAATAATATTCAACTATAACGGTTCCTTCCATAGCACATTTGTTTAAATCAGGAAACGGGTATACACTTTTCTCATTGATGAAAAAAAAAAAAAAGAATTTAGGCAATAGCAGCTTATAAGGTTTGTTTTGAAATTACAAAATTGTGAGTAAAATTTACTAATCCAAATTCAGACGTCGAATTTTGCACACAAGGTTAGCAGTAGGAAGATCAAGTTGGTTCCCATTATCGGACTTCAACAGGTCTTTTAACTGATCTCTAGGAGTCCCAAGACAGGTTTGAAAGGTTGCCAGGACCGGAGGAATTGGCATTGAAAGAGCAGAAAGCACATTACTCAAGTACTCGATATCAACCGACAGCTGCTGTGCTCCACCATCTGTAATATACTGGATTCCACGTAGCTGCTCCATGTATAAGGCGGTGGCGCCTTCAGCAACCTTCCAAACACAAGACCAATGTATAATAAATGTTACTTGCACGGTAGAAAACAAAATGATCATTCTAAAAGAAAACATTAAATATCCTTTCATCTTTAGTTGTTTATAGTTAAAAGGGAATTGAATGCTACCTTAAACATCCATTCTGTTGCAAAGAACTGAGCTTCATCATTGTTGGCGTCACTATTAGAAATACCCTCAGCAAGTGGCTCCAATTGTTGAGGCAAAGTAAGAAGATATTCGCCTACACTTGTCACGTAGGGTTGAGGGTATGCACTGAAGGTTGGCAGACGAAAAGCACTTTGTTCCTCGGCTGCAGACCAGATTGGCATATGAGATACCTCGCTGAGACGTTGTCGTACTTTGGATATGAGGACGTCGTACACTAGTTCATTCACTGCTTCAGCAAATGCAGCGACCCTTTGGGATGCAAGAGGAAGTGCATGGAATCGGGGATCTTTAGACTGCACCATCAACAAGTTATTATTCTCATAATTCAGCAGTCAAGCATGCAGTGTCATATGGATGACTAGCACCAGAACAAACACATGAAATGATTTAGACATTCGTAATTTATACAAAAGTGGCTTGCATCTTGCTTTTGTAAGGAAGCGTAGATTTTATTTTTAAATACCTGATCTAAAAGGTTAAACAGTTTCTGGGCCTTCTCAGGAACATCAACAAGCCGCACAGCTGCGACATCTAAGGCAGCTCTTCCACCTAATGGTGGCTCCCCATTTCCATCGTCATTTGCAACATGTAGCTGGTTATTATCCAAACTTGAACCAAATACCGAAAGTGACAAAGTTGCGCCCAATCTAGCCAGAGTAGCTCTCAAGGATGCTTCAAAGACCGAAGACCTGCTTGTTAGACAGTCTGCAACAGTGAGTATCTGCAAGGCTCCTTGAACAATTGACCACTCCTCTTCATTAGAGATCAAATCAGTTTTTCTTGAATTTTGAGCCCCTTCCTTCCTGTCCAAGCCAATATCCTTGTTGTCCACTCCACAGACAGCTCTAAGTGATTTGAGGGTGTCTTGGAGGGTAGAAATGTACTGTAACATTGTGTCATCAAGTGCAAGAATCAACTCATCTGCCTCTGAACCACCAGTAAAGTTGATGCACCTCTCTACAGCTGCTTCAAGAAGTAAGATAACTTGAGGAATAGATTCTTCCATCCTTCGAACAGTCTCACTAAGTTCAATACCCTGGGCTCCCACACCACGAGTGACAGCTCCCCTGAGATCCACCCCAGCGATCTCAGAGGAGAGGATAGCACGCTCCATGTGTCCATACCTATAGCACATCCAAGTTACTCGTTAAAAAAGCCAGAGAGCACCAAAATATGCTCTGTAATAGGAAAGAGAGAAAATCGCATTAATCAGAACTAACAGACATAAGAAAAAGGTTCCCACATCTTCCTCCGCTTAGAAGGGGAAAAAAAAGTCTAAACCCAAATGTAACTCAAGTCTTTGACAGTGACAGGTTCACCAAGGACCAGAAAAATCCATAGACTTTGTGCCTCTAGATGTTGAAATAGGGCAAAAACAAGAGGCATTTCATTTTATTATCTTTGTAATGGCTTACCTCTGTTTAAATGATTCATATGGATAGTACACTGCCTTGAGCGTGTCCATTAAAACTCCCGTATCAGATTCTGAAAATAAGTGCTGGATATTTCTTGCAAAGATTACCGACATATTATGTAAATCAATCAGGGCTTCTAGATGCTTAGTCTGAATCTTACTACCCTTTTGCATATCTCCAGATAAAATATCTAATATACCTGATGCCATTAACAAGGAGTGTGAAAGAAAAAATAATCAGTTCTCCTTCAGCTGAAATCAGATACATCGATCAACCAATGCAGTAATAACTCAAGGAATATCATGAAAGTTAACTATTACCCTTAGCAAATGCTTTTGTTTCAGGAACAACCTCTCCAGTAGCAAGGTTGATGCGGGAGACAAAGCTGGAACCCACAGCTGCCATAGTCTCCACGAGAAGCTTTGGGACAAGAGTTTTATAATCCTCAGGAAAAGCAAACATACACCTGGAAGAAGAGTTCAGTAAATGGTAATATCCATAACATTTTATTCTTTGGAAGAGAAGAAAGTTTTCCATTAACATCCAGTAATATTTGCCAATTTCCAATTAAGAATGATAAATTTAGTTGATGTTTGGTTGTTTCATAAACCCTTCTACCATTAATGAATGCAGAACAAGCAACTTCAAAAATAAAAACACGATCTGATTAGATATATGTAGAAAATGCAAGTAACATAAACTCCAAAGCAATGAACGCCTTTTGCAGCAAATTTCTAAAGCAATTCAGATTTCCTAGAAAATAAAATAAGAAAGCATGTGAAAACATCTTTGAGAATTAAAATGTGGAGCATTGAAATGTCAATAATAAATACCACTTCCATTCTTGTTCAAGGTAGAGTAGCAACTCATCGTAGAAAGTTGGTAACCAGCTTGAGAAAGATACAGCCAGAGAACTCGACTGTTCATTATTACTTGATAACCTTTCAACTTCACTCTTTTCATTAGCAAGCTTACTAACTCTCTTCTTAGAGTCAAAATCATCCCACAGCTGCTTTATGGGCTTGAGGTGAACTTTGGTATATTGCAGCTCCAGAGACTTGAATCTCCCAATTCGGATAAGTATTCCTCGCAAATCTTGAGCAACATCAACCTGTATAGTGTAACAATTATAAATGTATAGAGGAGCCTATTAGTTAAAAAAAGGATGATAGACTTGCAAGTAAAAGAAAGCAACGCATGTCATGTACAGAACATACTAACCTTGCGATTGGATAATGCATCCATGAGACGAGGCTGGACCATTGTGTCTAACCTGTCCTCTAAGACCTCAAGTTGCTTCCTGATATTTGCAAACTCAGCCACCTAAGAGCAAATTTAAGGGAAAAAAAATTAAATCATAAAGATAAAACTTAATGGATGGAAAATCAGATAACATCATAGAAAAGTGGTAAAAATACAGTTACCTCCCCAACAGCAGATAAGCAATGCCTCATGTTAGCCAAGGTTTCTGCAGCCCGTGGAAGATCCCCAGAGGCAAACACATCCTCCACTGTTGCACTCAGTTGTGTTAATCCAGCGGCATCCTGTTTTTGCAGATAAAACCAAACAAATACTTAGCTGCAGTGCTTCATATGCAATAATCAATGATACTAACATGAACTTCAATGTCCAATATGTGAAAAGTCGGGATGAAATAATCAATGATACTCACCTGCAGCGTTTCATACGCAGCTTCCATTCGCTGCTTGACAGTGTCAACTTTAGCTAAAGCAGCTATAGACTCAGCCGATGATCCCTCCGCCTGCAAATAAAAGGCACTAAGTTTATCTTCAGATCCATGAATTAATTATTAAACCTACATAAAATCCTATTCCAAGGCATTAGAACAGGACGAAATATAAGCTTGAGATTAACTTTTGGCTTAAACCTGTATATTTTAGAGGAATTAAATCTCAAATCAGCTCAAAACCTAACAAATACTATGATTTTCACCTCCGATGTACAAGGAACACTTCAAGTAACTGGAAAAATATTCGAGCAACATTGAAATGATATAAGATCTGAAAGGAAAAAAGCAGACCTTTTTGAGCTTGTCGAGGATGCCGGCAACAGAATTACGAAGAGAAACGGCATCATCCTGAAGACGGAGAACGTCACGGGTGGCGCGAGGGACACGTAGGAGGGCAGCAGAACTTTGCTCCTCGAGGGAAGCGGCGATCTCTTCGGAGACCATTTGGAGCTTCATTTCGAGATCCACCATGTGCTTGTCGAGGGAGTCCTGAGGGTGCCGAGACTTGCACGCCGAGTTTATCCATTTCTTCGGATCGAATTTCTCGTCTGAAAATGGCCCTAGATCTAGCATCATTGTTTCTTTTCTACTGACTTCTAAAGGCTAACGGGTCATATAGCACAGAGAGGGCGGTTCGTTTGTTTTCCGGAGGGAGTATTCGATGCGGTCTGCTGGTGCTGACAGACTGACGGTATGGGAGATGAGTTGAGTTGGAGTTGCCTTTGGGCCTCTGCGGTGACGTTTAGATGGTTCTCTTCAAAATTATCAGTTTCTTTTTATTTGACAAGAACAATAACAAAGTTTTGCACCAAAGATCGTTGGGCCAAAACAATCCACATCAGATCAAAACCCAAACCTAGCTCAAGCCTTTAGCCTATGTCTCTCTGGGAATCTACAGACATATCCATGTCCACGTGAGAGTATAGTAGAAAAGTGAAAGGTTAATAGAAGAGAATATCAAATAAATTTATAATTTTTTTTTGTTTTTCATCTTCTTTTACTAAAAAAATGAGTAAATTAGTCATTAGATTAAATAGTAAATTGATCATTTTGTTAATATTTTTATCTATTTTTACTTTTAAAAATTAATTCTTGTAAACCATGAGGTATATGTGACATATCATATTTTACTGTTTAATTATCTTTGTTATTCATTCCAGTTTTAACAGTAAAAATAAATAAAATTTTTAACAAAAATAACCAATTTGCTCATTGATCTAATGTGCAGAGACTAATTTATCAATTTTTTTAGTAAAGAGGCAAAATGTAATCTGACACCTAATATAAAGGTCTCAATACTATTTTTACCAATTTTTAACTCTATAAACGAGATTAAGAAATCTTCTTCTCATTCACTCCACATATCTTCTTTTTCAGTTTGTAGATCTATTTTGTGGGTATATTTGTTATATTCATAAGTTGTGATGGATAGATGACGATGCATGTAGTTATCTAAAACTTCATCGGCCACCAATAGTTTTTCTTAGAAAATGTGTGGCTCTTTATCAACTTTTTAATCTGTTTATGTTTTGAGAATATTTCAAAATAATAAATGATTTTACGAGACGATTTGGATCCTTGTTGTCTTAAGTTTTATATATATTTTTTGTTTTTATATTGTTTAATAAGTCTTCAGTTTTAGAAGTTTTTGTTTGTTCTTGTAACACAGTTTTTAATCTTGCTTATGCATGTAATCTTAGTTTTAGAAGTGATTTTAGATCCGTAATTTTTTTTTCTAAACTCTATCAAAAATAAATATTTTTTTTCAATTCTACATCTTTCATATCAAATACACCAATAATAAAATAAAATATTCTACCTCTCTACTCTCTTTCAATTTTACAATGTTTTATTTTTCTTCTTTTTAGTCTACCCAAGCAGACTCGTGAAAGCTTCAACCCCCATGATAAAGTCGAAGATCGACCTCCATATCTCTTCGTCTCTCAACAAAACCACCACTCTTATTCTTATATAGACTTCAACAAAACAAATTATATTATAAAATAAATAAATACCAATAAATTCACTGATATGTCTTTTGTTTGTTTCGTCAAAGGTCTGTGGTAGCAATTTTCCGTCACCTTTGCTTTGACCCCGTTAATTACAAATTTTCTGTTAGCTATATTTTAAATTAGGGTAAATTGTTAAAATAGTCATTTTTATTTGTTTTAGGTTATATTTTAGTCACTTATATTTGAAATGTTACGTTTTAGTCATTACGTTATCGTTTTGTTACGAAATAGGCATTCTACCATTAAGCTGTGTTATATTTCAAACAACCGTTCAACGTGGCTGTTAAAATTTATTTTAAATGCCAACGTAGATATCCAGTTGAGATAAAAAATTTTAATTGTTTTTTTATAAAAATAGATTACAACATTTTACCTAGTTGAAATTTTTTTTATTACCATAAAAAAGAGAAGAGCATAACGACAAAAAAGAATGAGAAAAATCTAAATCATTCTCATTTCTTTTTACTCTCACAACAATAGAAAATAAATACATTCATAATCCCCAAAGCAACAATTTATCCCTATATATACCATTAACCCAACCTTTAAATCCTAGATACCCAATGCAATACAAGAAACACAACTATTACAACAATCCAAATCATTCTCTCCTTTCTCTTCTCCCTCTCCAAGTTTCTCACTTTCCTTAACAGTCCAACAAGCACCACCTCTGCATGAGATATTATAGGTGGATCAAATTAGTAGAAGAAACGCAACGCCTTCTCCTATTCTCATAATTTAGACACTCGAAAAATTTTCTACCTAAATTTTCATTTAATCATGAAATTATCAATATAGTTGGGCAACAACAATAGCAAGCAGATAGAAACGTTGGTGCATCCATTTTTTCTTCTTCTTTATTGTTCTGCTCTTCTATTCTCTTCTTTGATGGTAACAAAAAAATCAACTGGGCAAAATTTTGTATTTTATTTTCATAAAAAAAGTTAACTTTTCTTGACATCCCAATTAACATTTAAAATACATGTTAACTATCATGCCGGACTGCCGTTTGGAAGGTAATAAATATTAACGGTAAATTGACCATTTCATAACAAAACGACAATGTATGTGACTAAAACGTAACATTTCAAATATAAGTGATTAAAATGTAACCTGAGACAAATAAAAGTAGTTATTTTAATAAATTGCCCTTTAAATTATTAGATAGTTGATAATTTTTTTTCATATTTACGTTATTTCACATAAATGAACATGATTTACATTTTTAAGTTTTTTCCCCTAAAATCAAGTGTCCAATAAATCACCGACAAAAGTTGCAAATATATACCTCCTTTTCCTGTCTGCACCTAAAAACCAGGAGAGTTCCCGACTTTTCTAGAGGAAATGCAAATTGCAAAATTCAAAGCCAAATAGGCCTAAGCCCAAAAAAATATATGTGCGTAGTGCGTTTCTTGGGATACAAGCATATCTCCAGCCACTACATGTGACATGTACCCTTCTAGAAATTTCTCTCTAGCAGCTTCCTCCTTTCGTTATAAAACCCACCATTTCACCCATCTGTAGCAGGCGGAAATTCCAAAAGCAGTGTTGGCTCGTAAGCTTTCTTCGTGCTCTCCAAGCAAGTTTGAGAAATTTTATTTTTTAGCAATCAACAGTGATGGCTTCATCTCTAGCTCTCAAGAGGCTCCTCTCATGCAACATCCTCCCTAGCTCCTTGCGGGTGGTCCGCCCAATGGCCATCGCTCCATCCTCCTCCAGGCTCTTTAACACCAATGCCATGCGTGAGTTCGACGACGATGGTGATGGGCGTGACCTCAGTGATGAACGCCAGCGTTCACTTTCTCGCCGCGGTGACGGTTTCTTCACAGGTAGTCGCTCATCGTTCTGTGTTCCATTTTGAGTTCTTTCTTCTTCTCCTTCTTTTTTTCCCTTCTGGGTATCGAAAATTGATGCTGATTTCGGCCTTTTTCATGTGCAGAGGTGTTCGATCCTTTTGCTCCAACAAGGAGCCTGAGCCAAGTCCTGAACATGATGGATCAGTTCATGGAGAGCCCATTTCTCTCCGCTTCCCGTGGCATGGGGGGTGGTCTCCGCCGAAGCTGGGACGCTAAGGAAACGGAGGATGCCTTGAACCTTAGGATTGATATGCCAGGGCTTGGGAAAGAGGATGTCAAAGTGTCTGTGGAACAGAACACTCTGGTGATCAAAGGCGAGGCCGAAGAATCCAAAGAGGAGGAAAATGGCGGGAGGTACACCAGCAGGATCCATTTGCCTGAAAAAGTTTACAAGACTGACCAGATTAAGGCTGAGATGAAAAACGGTGTGCTCAAAGTGGTTGTTCCAAAGATGAAGGAGGAGGAGAGGAATGATGTGATTCAGGTTCAAATTGACTGAGTTAACTGGTTGCATACGGATGAGGCTAAGTGGGTTTTCTTTGGTTTGGGGCTTTGGGTCTTGTACGTATTTAGTTTTGATAATAAGGGCTTCGAGTATAATACGAGAAAATATTAATGTAGAACTTTCATTTTGTGTTAACAGAAAACCTTGTTAATTTTGGATCTAGATTTTTGCTCTGCTTGCACATGGAAAAAGACTTGAAATTAGTAACCAGATGATGAACAAGTTCTAATTTGTTTAATGCTCGTCGACCATTGAACGTTCCCCCTGTATGACGCTTCATTCAAAGTTGCGGAGGTGGCAATGCTTTTCCCCAATTCGCTTTTTTATCTATCTTCTTCTGCGACGGTACCCTTCAAGCTTCGAACGTGTGAAAGTGACTGTGAGCTGTTATTCTTAGTACCGTAAATCCGATTCCAATGTTATAGCAGGCGTCCTCAAATTGTTTAACAACGTTAAAACGTTACCTTTAAGTGCCTGAACTTTGACGGAGAAAATTGTCACACAAGACGAGAGCGTAAAAAAAATAGAGAGATAAGATTAGAATTAAGATGAAACTGAAACTTTTATTGATAAAATCTACAACCAGTACAAGCAAATGTAGACATTGCATTGCTACCTGTCTTTACAAAGTGAGCTAGAATGTATGAACAGAAACTTGAACACCTAGCTAATTCACAATTCCAGCTGTTTCTCTTTGATCGTGGTTCACCATCGCAACTTCATATTCATCTGCCAACTGCTTAGCTCCTAAAATTTCAGCTTCCAGCTCTGCCTCGCTTTCGTGTTTAGTTCTAGATTCATCACAGAACATTACGAAAATGGCCATGCCACCGTAATTCTTTAGCATATCTACTTTTTCTCTCAAGAGGGAAAAGAAATCGAGGAAAAAACAAACGAAAATGCAAAATAGGAAAAACTGGGTTTCATGATTTTTGGGATTGCTTCTCCTTTCTGTTCCATCGGTTTAGGGTGGGATCAAGAGCAGGTATTTGGATTCGATTCGAGTCGATCACCCATAAATCTGGGTCGGAATTCTCCCACATCAGATTTGAATACTACTCACCAATCACCATATAATTTTATGATACGTCACTCATTCATTCATTCTTAAGCCAGCTCATAGCTCTAGCCTCTGATGGCAGAGCTAACATGAGTAAGATTCTATTATTAAAAAAAAGCAAGTGTTTGCTACAATATATAAAACTAAAGTTAACTAGTCATTGGTTATTGCCGACATACCAATTCCCATGCATCGCAAATACATCTGATTCTCATAATTGATACAATAGTAATCTTCTCTTTTACATTATCTGTCAATGTCAAAAAGTGTCGCATATTGTATTTGCAATCATAGTAAAGAAATCATCAATCCGCCTTGATGAATGTTCATATCGTCTCTTATTTTTTTTCTGCCATACAGTGTAAATACTAAATCCTTGCATTCCAGGCTAATCTTTGCAGTCCTTTTTCTCAAGCAGTTGTATTCGATTGAAGAAGCTTCACCAGGACCTTTCTTACTTCGTGGCCGCTTTTCCAAGTCTGACTGAACCCGATTTCAGGTTCCTAGGTATGGAAGTCTCCGATGAGGAAATAAGGAGGAAAATTTTTTATATGGCCCCAGTCAAGGCACTGGGTTGCGATGACTTGCATTTTCTGTTCTTCCAAAATCAATGGCACACGGCTGATCCTTCGATCTGTGAAGCTCGAGTTTAACTTTGTGATTAATAAAGAATCTCTTCGGTTACGGGCTATGAGATAAAAGTATAATTTTTTTTATGAATGCCATATTAATTTAGAGAGATCTCAGTGCATTCGAGATAATCTTGGATTGGCTATTGGGGACGCTAAAAGTGTGAAATTTTGGAAAGATGTATGGGTTACTGCCTTACTGGGGCTATTGGAACAACATTGTGTTGATCCTGCGAGTATAGATGTTAACGTTCACATATCCTCCATGGTGGATGATGAGGGAGAATGGCAGTGTCCAGATCTAAATCGGCTCAATGATGCCGAAGTTAGCAAGTATTCCTCCACCTTTTGTACAAGCTGGTCTGGATAATATTATTTGGCGCTGGTCTGATGATGGAGTCTTCACGGTAAAGGGATCCTACTCTTTGCTCATGATTCATGAAGGATAGATAGGATGAAAGAGAAGCTATTTGGCGGGTGGCTTGGAATTATAAAGGTCCATGGAGAATAAGACACTTTTATGGCTTATTCTGAAAGGACAATTGTTGACAAATAGCGAGAGATGTAGGCATGGATTGACCGTAGACGCATCGTGCCAATATAGTGGTTTAAATGATGAGCACCTTATTCATGTGCCACGAGATTGCTCACTAGCCCGAAAAGTCTGGTTACAGATTATTCCCACATGTTGCGCAACTTGCTTCTTCTCTTTACCCTTAACTACATGGATTATTGACAACATTAAAAATGAGATGAAGATAGAACCTAAAGAAGTGGACTGGGACTCTGTCTTTAGTATCCTATTGTGGTGAGTTCGGAATCAAATAAACCAAGTTGTTTTTAGTAGGGGTAATTCTTGCTAGATCACCAAATCAAGCTGGTGTTGGGCTAAGAGTACCAAGGAGGCAACAAAAAAATTGAATCCGGTTCAGAGGCATAGGGATCAACATTTGGCAATTACTGGAATTTAGATGGACCAAATTAAATATTGATGGTGCAAGGAAGAGTGCGAGTGGTTACGCTTCAGCAGGATGTTTAGCTAGAGACGAACAGGGCAATTGGTTGTTTGGATATTGCAGGAGCTTTGGTAGTTGCGGTATTCTTCCGGCTGAATTATGAGCCATTTGCGATGGTCTCTCTCTACTTTGGAAAGAAGGTGTCCGACGGGTTATGGTCGAATGTGATAGCATAGCGGCTCTGCGTATTATCAATGACAGAGTGATTCAGATTTCGAATGTGGCACTTGGTTGTAGAACTAAGGAGATTACCAATCGACGATGGGAGGTGTGGCTAATGCAACTGCTAATATTTGGCCCAGTCTAATAAATGGTATGGATCTGAATTCTGAAGTTATATGTCTTTGACGAAACACCAAGGAGTATGGGCTACTGCAGTGATTTTCTGGTTTTACCTCTCTTTCTAACCCCCCAAAAAAAAACCCCTCCTTCACGAAAAAAGAAAATAGTAGAGGGACCTCTACTATACTTTTAACCCCAATTCTACTGCATGTTGGGGTAATAGCGGTTGGTTTGCTTTTCTGGATCATGAAAGGAAAGTAAATTTGTGTATGAGCTGTCATATGCCCGATGGGCTATAGCCGAAGGGCAATCATGCTTCAGAAAAGCCCAACCTCAATCTGAATTTCTCTGTTCTAATTCCATAGTTGTGCCCAAAAATGTTTACTTGCAAAAACAAAGTTTAATAATGGGAAGGACGAGATCCGAAGGGAAATGGATAATGTCAGATTAATAAAATATTGAAACGTCTGGTTGCAAACAAAGTCATGTGATGGATGAGAAAGGCACTGCGTCAATTATAAAACAAACTAAAACAAATTCTATTTTCACGATATAAGTCCAAACATTTCAAACCAAAATTATTACGAAAAAATTTAAAAATTATAATTTTAAAAAAAATCAAATGAACAAACCGATCTCATCCCTATTAATGATTCGTTGTTAAAAGTTTGAAGAAAAAATACATTGAGATATAGAAGAGATATGATCAAACTGGATAATTGATGGGAGAGAGGAGTGAAATGTGTATGAAAAGTTAGAATATCCGGCCATTTTTCTCTTTATTTTTACTATGTACCCACCAAAATATTGTATGCTAAATTATTATTTAACTTTTAATGTAATTAGTGTCACAAATCAATCGAATATTAATTTTGTTAGAAAATTATAAAAATTTTATTATACTTTTATAGAACAATAAAAATTAATATGAACATTATTGTCTTTTTTATATTTTTATATAAAATCTATAAAATACTATTGTGTTGAAATTTAAATTTAAAATATAGTAACTTTTAAAATTTTAACTTAATCGTCGAAAGTTGTATTTTAATTTTATATAATTTTTTTATAAATATAATTTTTACATAATTTATTTTAAGTGTGTTATAATTTAATATGAATTAAAATATTTGAAAAAAGAATGAAAAAGAAATTGAAGAGATTTGTGTTGGATCACGTCTTTTCCCTCCCGACTGTGGTCGAAATATCCAGAGGGTGGCCCGTCCAAATGAATCAATTAATGCAAAATCCCTTTTATAATTAGACAGATAGACAGAGAGAGACACGGACAGAACAGGCCCTTGAACACGAAATTTCTGCGTGGTTTCCTCAAGTTTCCATTTCAGTAAAAAAGAACGAAAACAGGGTTTCCTGATTGGGATAATTAGTCCAAACAAAAAGGTCCCCATAGAAGGTATGAATGAATGTTGGATTGTTGTAACTAATGCCTCTTCACCATCATATCCAATTATGATGCCCTCTTCAGTTGTCCACATTTGCTTGCACCTCCATCGTCTCTACCTTGTTCTTTGTTTTTTTGAGTATTATAGTCTCTCACTCAAATTCCTGACCTAAATAATCCATAGATTTGGATCTAACATTATCCACATAAATAATATATTTTTAGGATGAGATTTTACATAAAATTTTGATTAGGTGTGAACAAAATTTAATTTGAAATTTTTTTTAAAAAAAAGTTTGAATTTCAAGTTAATCAAATCGAGTTATTCGAGTAAATTCGAATCGAATAAGTAATTCAAATTCGAGTCGAGTTGAATTTTACAATTCAAATAACAGATTGGTGTAATTACCCTTTTGTTCATTGTCAATTTTGAAAATAAGCAAATTGGTCTTTCAATAAAAATTTTACAAAAATTTAAAATAATTTTTAAAATTTTAAAATATTTATAAAAATTCCAAATTTTATCTTTTTTAAAAATTATAAAATTTAAAGAAAAAAGTTAAAAATATATAAAGAAAGTTAAAATTTTTTAAAAAAATTCTAAAATAATAATAATGAGACCTAAATAACTTAATTAATGATTCAAGTTTATAATACTAAAGTATCTTATTATTTTATTATTTTACTTTGAAAAAGTTTTAAAATATATATAGTTTCGAATTTATATGTTATAACATGAAATTAGTTGCATTGTAACAAGATTTTAATTTGAAATGTTTAAGTTTTTAATTTAACTCGAACAATTTCACTTGATTGGACTCGACTCGAATCTCATTTCACTCAAGTTGATTCAAAAAATTTCAAATCGAATTAAGATGATAAAATATGACTTGCTAACTCAATTAATTCGAAAATTTTTCACTGAATTTCATACATGTATAAACCAAGAAAGAAAACCAAAGTTGCTTCCCATCACGTCATATTTTTCATTTATTTATTTTTAAAATATAGGACATGAGTCATTTTTAATTCCATTATAAAATTAAAAAATATATAGTCCCAATAATTATTCCACACATATATCACATTAGTATTACCGATTTTTGTTGTTTTTCACCTGTATTTATACAATTGTCTTGTAATACGCGTGTTTATGCTTTTTTGTTGCTATAACTGTATAATAAATTTCATTACTACGTTGGTATTTCTTGCTTTTATTGTTAAAACCGACAGAACAAGAGCGTCGGATCGAGTGTGTTTTCTACAAACATCACACGCATTGGCGTAATCGTATTACTCTATTTAATTTTAGTCTTCTTATTTTACTAGTCAGAGAAAAGTTGAACTTCATATAAAAACAAAAAATATTGGTGCAACGACATATGCAAAATGTTTTTCTAATTGGAGGCATAGTTGATGAAGACGAGGTCACAGATTTAAACAAAAAGGATTATGGAAGCAAGCTTGCTTTAAATATTTATTATCATTCCGTAGCCTAATTAAGGTCCCTTTGTATCCACTAAAGGGTCAATTTAAAAAGGATTTCTTTTAGATGATTTTTTTTTTCAATTTAATCGGTGAAGTTAAAATTTTTTTTTAATGAGAATGAAATTGACCATTTTAATAGTTTATATCTTTATAATTTTAAAAAATTAAATAATTTTTTTTATTATTTTTAAAGAGTTAAAATATAATATTACTTTTATTAATATAAAATTTTAAAAAGCATATATGAAAGCCATTTACATCAACTTTAGGGTGCAATAGCCTCCGGTGAAAAGGAGTAATCCTCTTTTACCCATAACTTTCTTGTTAAAATTTAATTATTAATTTTATTACATTATTTTTAATATTAATATATTTTTAAATATTATTTAAAATGAATATATTTTATTAATCAATAAGAATATAATTTAATTTAATTTCTTAAATAAAATTTTAATAATTTATAATTTTAATATAATTATTATTAATCAATAAAAATAAAATTTTAATGCCAGTGAAATGTTAATAATTTATAATTATTATTTAATGTAAAATTATTTAGTATAATATAATTTTATTTATTTTTAATTGTTACTATAATTATACACATTTTTAATCTAATGTCTTTAATGGATATTTTTTACTTTTATTACACTGTCACCGCTACAATTGAATCTAAACACATATCTCACCATCGTTAATTTTACAAAAACTAATTTTACAATCACCGATATTTTCAATTTTAACAAAACTAATCTCACCATCCATTCAAACTAAACCTAAATTATTCTACCCATTTTAGGGCATAGTACAGTAGACAATTTGGAAACATCCATTACTCCCCGATTGCTTAGTAGTAAAATTAGGAAAAATAAAAAAATTTACCCAGTAACTGAGCATCCATAACTTGTTGTTTTTCAATATTTTATCCCTTGAGGACATCAAATATAAATTTTTATTATTGCTTTCAAAAAATAAATTTTTATCAATAAAAGTTGGGTACAATAATAAGATATAATGTATTCTTAAGAAAAGACATAAATTCGAATTTTGGAGACCACATTGTTAGGATGAATAGTACGAACCTAAAACATAAATAAATGAACATGAAAAGTACCAAAGAAATAAAATAAAATTGTATTATTAATTTTTAATTTAAAAATTAAAATATTTATGGATTATATAATTAAAAGATATTGCCAATAGCAAAGTTATTACCAAATAAAAATATTTAAAAAAAATTAACATATTGGAAAATAATAAAAAGAGATAAGCGAATGCTTTTGGAATTTAATCAGTGACCGAACTGAACAAAAACCAGTAATTTTTTATGAGATCGATCAATCAATTTTAGCTATTAAAGTAAATAAATGAATAAAAATATTAAAAATTGTAACAAAACTAATTAATCGATTTTACATCTTTCAATTCAAATGACCGGTCCAGTCGGATTTATATAACAGTAAATCAATTCCAAAAGTCAAAGTATCTCAAACCCTAAGGTTCCAAACGTGATATAACTGTCGTTCCACGTCATCAACATCAAACGTCAACAGGAGAGGGTAAGGAATAGATATTGGTTATTGGGTATTGTCTTGAGTGCCTGTTTAGAATCAGAAATTCCTTATTCTTCTTTGGATATGCAAGTATCCCCCTAGTTTTCTATAATTAAACTGGGCTAGTGGATTCACCCAAATAACCCTCTAGTTTTCTAGAAATTACACATTGAGCTCGGCGGTCCATTTTTGGACAGGTCTGACCGACATTACCTCTCTACCATGTATCCTCAATAATAAACCTGATTTGTTCTTTGGGTTGGGTGGATTTGATGGTGTAGATTTATTTATAGATAATATTAATCCTAGTTTGGTATATCCTCAAGTCAAACATCACATGCGTAGGTATAATTGTATTGTTCTATTTATTTTTAGCATTTATCAGTTAAAGAAAAGTTGCATTTCATCATAATTCATAAGTTAGGTTCCATGAGATTTAAAAACAAACAAACAAAAAATCTTGGTCTACGTGTGAGGCAAGGACATGCAAAATGTTTTATTCGATGCATTGTTACTTAATGATGACGTTGTGTGAGGTTTATACAATCAAGAACTTTGGAAGCAAAGTTAGTTTTATTTCTTATGATTTTGAATTATATTCATGTTAGCTTGTGCTGTAGTTTTTGGAGCAGAGCAGATATTTGAGAACTCTCGGTGCCGCTTGAATATTGCTTAGAGCAAAATCAGAAAGAAAAAGAGAACACAATCAAAAATTTCAATTGAAGTAAAATTAGGTCTTTGCGCAAATATTTTTAGAAAAAGAGTTGCCATGTATTGTTTATTTGCTTAGCCCCGACTGATTGGTAATTGTTCCTCGTCAGCTGGAACATATTTTGAAACACCCTCATCATAGGTCACATCTCCATTCATGACAAAGGATTATGAATCTGATGATGATCCACCATGAAATCCCAGCTAACTGCTGGGGGGCAACCATATAACAGCTGAGCAGTTCAATGATGAACGAGTGGGGAGTAAATGAAACCCAACTTCTAGTATATATAACGTTAGGTAAAACCCTAGCCTCCCTCCACTCCACCATCTCTGGGCCTATAAATTTCACTAAGAGGATAGGACCCCTTCGAAAGGCTGAAGTCATAACAGTGGTGTTTCTGTAGCATCCCCAACAGGGGAGCAATCGTCGGGCCTCCTTTGTGGTGGTACACTTGAAGGCACCCTCCCAGGAATACCTCCCTTTCCTTCCTTGGAGGCTTTCTCAGCCTCTTCTCCACTGCTTACAAAGTTTCGGCCTCCATCCGGAAGTTGTTTTTGGTCATGATTAACGAGAAAATAAAGAAAACAAGAGGAAAGAACTTAGAAAAGGTGAAAGCTTACCCTGAAAAACCATGGGCGCGAAGTAAAAAAAAAACGAAGATGAAGAAATATCGAGGATGAAAATGAGAAGAAATGAGAGAAAAGAACCCAAAAAAATGGTTGAACACTTCAAGAATTGAACACTAGGGGAAATTTCGGAATAGAAAAAAGAGTAAACTACTAAAATAGTCACTTTTGTTTCCCTCAGTTTACATTTTAGGGTGGGTTTTGGATGGGCGATTGGGTGCGGTGCGGTGCGTTTAGCTTACTTTTTGTCTCACGCTACAGTATCGCTACAGTATCTAATCTCACCGCCACCGCTGTTTTTACACTAACCGCAGGTAAACACACCACCCATCCAAACTCACCTTTAGTCATTTATGTTTGAAATGTTACGTTTTAGTCACTTACGTTAATGTGTTGTAACATTTTGGTCACTGAGCCATTAATTGCCGTTAACGGTAAGCTGATGTGGCACGTTCAATCATCATTTCAAATAAAAATTTTAGGTTAAATTATACAATTGGTCCCCATATTTTTTGAGCAATTTATTTTTTTCTTTCATGTTCTTTTAACTTTTTTTTCCTTTTATTTTCCATTATCTCCTGCTTCTACATCTATTTTCCTCCCTTCTTCATCTCTTTTAATGTAAAAGAAAAAAATTAAATTGTTCAAAATGAAAAAAAGATATAGGGACCAATTGTATAATTTAACCTAAAATTTTTGTTTGAAATGATGATTTAACGTGCCATGTCAACTTACCATTACACCATTAACAACAATTAACACTTAATGACTAAAATGTTACAACACAATAACGTAAGTGATTAAAATGTAACATTTCATAAGTGACTAAAATGTAACTTGAGGGAAACAAAAGTGACTATTTTGGTAGTTTACCCTAGAAAAAATAACCCAAGTGTTGAAGAAGAAAGACTACTTACAAACCCTCCCAAAACGGTGTGTTCCAGTATCTAGACACTCCGACGCTTCACAATCAACACCGCCTGAACATGCGTCCCATGAGACGACACAAAACCATTATTGGCCCTGTTTCCCATGAAAAATTGCACAGCTTTTTATTTAATGCAGTCGTTCTAGAACACTTGGTGCAGTCTGTTCTCTCCCAAAGTGTCCTCAACACGCACATTTACTAAGGGTGAGTTTGGATGAGCGGTGCGTTTACCTACGATTTGTGTAAAAACAGCGGTGGCGGTGAGATTAGATACTGTAACGATACTGTAGCGTGAGATAAAAAGTAAGATAAACGCACCGCACCGTACCCAATCGCCCATCCAAACCCACCTTAACTCTTGGTATGCTCATCCACTAGTTTTTTTTATCTATTAAAGTGACTATCCATTGGGGCTTTGTCCGAATGGTCTCGTGAAAGGTAATTTTATAATGCACCTTTTGATTAGGGGTAATTGTTGTACCCCTACTCCAAGTTGGACATGTGGTAGTACAAGGAATGGCTTAACGAGTACTTATGGATAGCTTTTCGTCTTGTACTTTTAGTGGCGACTATCCAGCTAGTCATACGTGGTTAGCCACTCGTATACCTCACACCACTAGTTTTTAGTCTCCAACAAGTTATCTGTTTTTGGTCACCCACTTTTATGTTTTAGGGGAGCATTAAAAAATCACTCAAACATAAAATTTCGTACTAATTTAATAAAAAGAATGTTAGAACAAAATCACACATTACTATGCTTGACAATAACTGACAGATAATACACCTGTCACCTAGTTGACCAGTACATAAGCAGCCTACCACTCATATTGTCGGTGACATAGCACTACATGACAAGAGGATCTCCCCTATATATATTCCAACACATGAAACATCAGGGATCTCGTTCTTTCCCAAAGTATTCCACCAGATAACTTAGTATTCTCTAGTCCCTTCTCCTCCTCTCTTCCTTTCTTAGTTCTTTCCTCTAACTTTCCCCTTATTATACATGAGCCGGCCTCCAAATAACCACCACCTCTCTTTTTAATCACTTTTTTTGTTGATTCCTTATATAAAAAAACTATTATTATTTTTATCTAGTTTTAACAACAAAAAATTAATCATTCAAAGGTTAAATAAAAGCTAAAATGGATTTTTCATATAGTTTTAGGTTAAAAAAATCATTCTGCCTATAAATTTATTACTTATCAGAGTAAGAATAATTGTTGTTTTTTCTTGCATTTTATTTTTTTCACTTTGGCTTGTAATAATTCAGTACATTAAAATCAGTTAAAAAGATCTTTGCTCTCAACAAGGAAGATGACAAATCTAATGGATCAGATTAAAATTGTTGTCATCGCTGTGACCTAAATTAATGAAAAATGACTTGCTATATATGCAATAATTACATGATTTTGACAAAGGTGAGAGTTGATCCCCAGACAGACGAGTAGCTGCCTCGACCTTAACATAATTCTTTGTCCGTTGCCACATGAAAATGATATTACTACGCAACATCAATATAGATCTGAACTAACTTAAAAGTAGGACTGACGAAAAAAAACTCGAAAATGGTTTTGAATACTGATGTTCATATTATTTTTTATTTTAAGTTAAAAGGTTTAATATAGTATTTGGTGCTAAAATTTGATATTTTATTTTAATGTGATATTTATGTTATTATTATTTTATTTAATCTAATATTTGTATTTAATAAATATTATATATTTTGGTATTTAAAGATAATGTTATTAATTTTTTAATGTTTAATTCGGGTTTTAGGATTGATTTGATTAAAAATAGTTGCTAATATTATTAGGTTTGAATTTTCATAATTTTTTAATAGAATAAATTTAGTGCTAATTATGAATTTGTTTAATTTTACGTTTAATTTGTCAAATACAATATGGTGAATGCAATTTAATTCGAGTTTTAAGATTAATTTGATGAAATTTAATTATTAATATTATTAACTAGTTATAATTTTTTTATCAAATCAACTCTAAAACTTGAGTTACACACTAAAAAATTACTACTGTTTCCTTTAAATATCAAAACTTGTAATTTCTATCAAATATAAATATTACATTTGACAAAAAAAAATACACAAAAAAGTGACAAACTTAACTATCAAATTATGCATTAAGCGTTAAAAATTAGTCTTACTCAATTCCATGTTATTTAGGGGTGCCGTGATTATGGATAAAAGTAAAAATATTTGTGAAAAAGATTTCAACCCCACAAAATAATATCAAAAAATCAAAAACAATTTTTTTATCAAAATAAAACAAAATAATTCAAATTAAGAAATAATATAAAAAATCAAATCAAATCAAATTATTACCAAAGGATGTAAAATATTTAAAAATTTCAACTCAATCAACTCACCTCAGATGGAAAGATAAAGCCGCCATCCAGCTGTGTATAAATCCACAGCCGAAGAAGTTTCCATGCAGTTTCGTTTCCCTCATCAATTATTTTCGTAATCTGGTTGGGTCCGCTCCTAATCAGTCTCAATACAGACAACCAACCTGCGGGTTTGCCCATTTACGCACGTATTTAAGATTTTACACATTATTTTATACAAAAAAGAACACATTATATTTGCAAGATTTAATAATTAATTGTAAATTTATAACCAAATGAGCTGCAACCTAAAAGTCAAAGTATCTCAAATTCCAGGTGTCCTAAGATCTTCGTATAACAGTCGTGCCACGTCATTGGCGTTAATTGTCAACAGGTGATGGGAAAGGAATGATACTGGATACGCGGATATGCTCTCACTGCCTATTCAGAATATCTTTTTATTCTTCTTTGGATATGCGAATATGCTTTTGCTACTCCTAATTCGTACTTTCTATATATACTTAAACTTAGTAAGTGGATTCATGCAATTATTCTCCATATTTTCTTTCCAGAAATTACCCTTACCCCACGTTGAGCTCGGCGGTCCATTTTTTGGACACTCTGACCGAAATCATCTTGGATCCTCCATAATTAGCCTGAAAAAAAGTCGGTAGGTAAGATATGTTGGATTCTTTGGTGTAGATTTATAAAAGTTGCAAGCTTCTTTAAATGGTTAACTAATATGAAAAGGAAGGGTATATGGATGCGGTGGGTGTATCCTCAAGTCAGCCATTGTAATGCATTAAAACCAAATTTAATGTGTTATTTGCACGTTGAACGAAAATCATTTATCTATTCCAGCTATTTAAGTGAAATATTTTAGTCGAATAGAATATATTATTGTAAATTTATTCTATATGATATAAATTATAGAATATATGAAATTAGTGGAATAATTCCTAGCTCGGTTTGTAACGAAATTAGTTGTTGATGCAGGAGGATATAGATTCCAGAGTATTAAAGTATGTTTATCCTACTTTCTAATAATTAAGAGAATGATTATGAGTATTTTAAAACTTCTATCAATAAAATACTATATTTCATAATTAGAAAATAGATTGGATTAGATTATAAAAATGGGAGTCCAAATTCGATCCATAATTTAAATGCCTTTTTTTACAGTTTCCAACTCTAATAATTTTTATGAACTCTTTTACATATTGAACAAGATTTTAAATTTTTTTATATTCTTGAGGTTCATTTATCTCTCCCACCTCCAAAATTTGAATCTAAAAAAAATTTTAAATTTTAACAAATAATCCACCTTTAAACAAATTTATTATTGGACCGCATACTTTTTCTAAAACACAGGAAATTTCTTAATTTGCTTACGTTGGTTAGATGGTGACAAATTTTGGACTAAAGGACGACCCTTCCCCAACCTTTGCTCGTCAGTGAGACGCTATAACTTGGACGTGCGTGCTTTTTCCAGAACCCGGAAATTTTCGACTGCAGGACGTTTCTTCCCTATCCTTCGAATAAAAC
Source organism: Gossypium hirsutum (assembly GCF_007990345.1). Classification (NCBI taxonomy): domain Eukaryota; kingdom Viridiplantae; phylum Streptophyta; class Magnoliopsida; order Malvales; family Malvaceae; genus Gossypium; species Gossypium hirsutum. The sequence goes on from NC_053448.1 coordinate 55,607,157, forward strand.
AAACATGCTTTCCAGCATCAGCGTACTGGCTGCTACTTGTAGTTCGTGTCATTGTGCATGATTTTGCGTAGCCAATCGTTCAACTTCTTCATACATGCAGCGTTATATATATTACAATATACCCTCAACGTATAACAATAAGCTCTTTACAACAGTATTTTATTATAATACTTATAGAATCAATTTTTATATTTTTTTAACTTTTTATAACAACTATAAAATATGTTTTTTAATTAAATTAATTTTCCATAATAGTTATTTTTTCTTCAAATTTTAATAAAATTAGTTTTTATTACTAAGTGAAATAAAATTAATAAATTTTAATTATTTTTTAACAAATATATTTAAATTTTACATAAAAAGTCAAGTAACCATACTTTATTAAATGAAATTACATTTATAAAGTTTATCAATGATATAATCTAAATCTCACTAACTAATATATAAATCTTAAATATTGTTATATATATATATAACAACTATCACTCTATAACACCCAAAATTTTAGTAAAAGACTGTTATAGAAAATGTTGATAGTATTAACTTTTTATATATGTGTAACAATATAAATGCTGACCCACGTTGACTTCTAATGACTAATCATATATCAATCAACATGATTAAAATTTAATTTGATTTTTAAAATTTTTATTTGAATTTATATGTACTTGGAAATTATATATTTTTTAATTGTCTAAAAAAATCTATAATTTTAATTTTTAATTAAAGTTACATATCAGGGAAAAAAAAAGATGTTAGACTTTACCATCCTATACTAGTTATTGATATGTCTGACGTAGAATGTAAGACTATTAGAATAATAGCTGATCTGGGGACTGGCTTCTATTATTATTCTGTTAAGTCTGTTGTTAGTTGATATTGGTTGCTGATAACTGTTAGTAGTTACTGTTAGTTGTTATTAGCAGTTATTGACTACATGCTTTTCTATATAAGCATGCACAGTCCCTACTCAAGAAGAGAGAACTTTGATGTATCTCTTTTGAAGTAATACAAGAATTATTCATGTTATCGTCTATTTGTCAAACTTAACATGGTATCAGATGTCCATTCTTTCCTGGGGTAATCGTTCACGACTTCTCCTTCCAGCCCGTCTGCTGTCCAATCAGTTGCGCCAGCAATGTCGTCCGCTCTACCAGATGAAGTTGTTGATAGTCAATTTTTCTCTACTAAGAAGACCAGTGTGCTTCTTAATGATAATAATTACCTGTTGTGGAGTTAGCAAGTTCTTCTAGCAATAAAAACATATAAGCTTCATAAATTCATTGACTCGCATTTTGTTCCTCCTTCTTGATTCCTTTTTGATGATGCTGGTGTCTCGCAAGAAAACCCCGAGTTTGCTCGCTTTGAATAGTAAGATAGTGCTCTTGCATCATGGTTACTGTCATCGGTGAGTCCTTTTGTTCTTCCTCATCTTATTGGTCTAGATACAAGTCTTCAAATTTGGAACGCACTTGTTAGTTTGTTTGGCAACAAAACTACTTCTCAGCTAATGTTTTATAGAAAGGCATTACATTCTTAGCATAAAGCTGATCTTTCCATGAAAGATTTTTTGATGAAAATCAAGGGCTACTGTGACAGCCTTGCTAGTTGTGGGGAGGTTATCAGTGAACGTGAACATGTTACAGCTATTCTTAATGGCTTATCGTCCGAGTATGAGTCGGTGCTTACAATCATTACTGCGAGTCCAGTACCTTACAGTGTACAGGGAGTTACTACTTACTTGATGCTGAAGCTCGTTAACAATTCACTGTGCTTGATGCTCCCAGTTCTACGAACATTGTCACCCACCAGCCTACTATTTTTGAAGGCAACAGTTCTTCTCCACCAACTTATCGACCCTCTTCAGGTGCTCGTGGTCGTAGGCGTGGTCGCTCTTCAGGCTCTCATTTTTAGTGTCAATTATGCGGGAAGGCTGGTCACCTTATTGATCGATGCTATTATTGATTTGATACCACATATAAGAGTATAGGCTATAGGTCTCCTCCTTCTCCTCAGGCTAATGTTTTCATGGTTGGCAATTACTTTTCTCTCAATCCCTGAATGTCATCTTCTCTGCCTAGATGCCTTCCTACTCACAACAGAATTGGTATGCTCCCCCAGCATATCCTCAGGTCTGGACTACTCCGTTTGCTGTTAATCCTCTGCAGCATGCCAATGCACCTGTCCTAGGACCACCACCATCTTATCCTCAGGCTATTATTGCTACACCTGAAACTGTGGGTGATAACTCGTGGTATCCTGATTCAGGCGCATCACACCACCTCACCAATTCTCCTACTTCACCGAGTGACAGTGCTCCATACAGTGGCTCATGTAAGGTGTATATGGGCAATGGTAATGCTCTCTCTATCAGGTCAACTGGTCAGTTTTCTCTTTTTACACGGTCACGACCTTTATTTATGAAGTCTTTACTGTTTGTACCTAGGATAACCAAAAACTTATTATGGTATCCAAGTTCACAAAGGATAACCAGGTAATGTTTGAGTTTTTTCCTACACAGTGTCGGGTTCGCGATCTACAAACCAATGAGGTTCTGCTCCGGGGTTCAGTGCGTGATGGGCTATACAAGCTTGACTTACCTGGCTCGTCCCAAACAACTATATCTCCTACTTCAGCTCAATGCTTGCTACTGCTAATCTTCTCCCTCTCAGTCTATGGCATTCTAAAATAGGACACCCTTGTACTGCTACACTTAAAAAGGCGTTACACCATTGTAATATTAACTTTGGTTTATTTGTAAATTCTCTTCATTGTGTTGCCTGTCATTTAGGCAAAGAATGCAACCTGTTATTTTCTAAGTCTGTATCTGCATATACTAAGCCATTGCAACTGGTAGTTGTAGATGTTTGGGGCCCTACACTGATTTTCTCTATCAATTTTCGTTACTATGTTGCTTTCACTAAGGCATGTACCAGATATACGTGGCTCTATTTTTTGAAAAAAAAGTCTGAAATGCTTCATATTTTTCAGTCTTTCATAAACAAGCAGAAAGGATCCTCGGTTACAGGCTGCTTGCTCTACAAACCGATAGGGGATGAAGAGTTCCAGGCGTTAATGTAACACCCCTAACCCGTCTCCGTCGCCGAATCAGGGTTACGAGGCATTACGAAACCAAGCTCACATAAACATAACTTTAATATCTAATTCCAAATGCAAGTCCAATTCATGAACATATATAATCAAATTCAAGCATGGAAACTAAACTCTTTTCCCATTGCTATTTACACAATAGGATTCAAAACTAACCAAAACATTATCAAGCCTATACATGCCATAAGATCGAGTTCAAATATTTAACAAAATACCAAAAGAAGTCGATAGTGTGATGGACTGTGCTGATGATCCCCGAGCTCGTAACGCGTCTCCAAATCTATAAAAACGAATGAACGAAAGCAAACGAAGTAAGCTTTTATAGCTTAGTAAGTCTCCAGCATAACTAAATGTATAATTATAAACACATAATTATTATAACCTTTTTAATCTATTCTACTGAAATTTCAACTAACACAACCAACTAACATTCATACATTATTCTACTCAGACCATTTCATTTATAGTCAGATATGTATACCTGTCGGATGAATTCAGTTTAATATATATATTATACAAAACAACATTACAATTGAATGTATACCACCGAGCATATATATACATATTATATACATATCAAACCGATTGTATATGTACACTCATGGTATGTTCTAAATCAATTCAAATCTAACACAAATATATATACATCAATCACATCTTATATTTGTTTGTATATAAATATACTCATTATGAATTTATACCTGAATACCTAGGTAACACATACATTCGAAATACACACATATATATATATATCTCAAATGCATACATGATTAATTATCAAACACATAGGCTCAACATATATATGTTTAACTACTACATATCACCATATGCATTTATAAATTCAGCAATCACATATATCTAATGTACATATGTATTCATCGATTTCATATAATCACAAATCATAGATATATCCATTGCATATTCTAACACAATTTAAACAGATTCACCGGCATTTTGCCTGCTAGGCTTAAAGCCTGATTCAGTACACCGGCACTTAGCCTGCTAGACATATAGTCTGAAATGTATCACCGGCATTAAGCCTGCTAGACATATAGTCTGAAATGTATCACCGGCATTAAGCCTGCTAGACTTAAAGTCTGAAATGTATCACCGGCATTTAGCCTGCTAGACTTAAAGTCTGAATTACTTCACCGGCATTAAGCCTGCTAGACGTAACGTCTGTATTATATTCAATCACTTTATAATAATTCAAACTAACAATTTCATATCTTCACTACCATTCAAAAACTTTTACGTGAATATACATACAAAATCGAAACTTTCACATACATATATAATTCCATACCAAATTTCGATTCAAGAATTTATACATGTGCATTTATACATATTCGAATCTACCATATGAATGTATAATTTCATACTCAATTTCAAAACAAAAACTTGTACATATATAAATGCACAATCAATCCTCGCATACTTATATAATGACATAACTAAATTCAATACACAACGCATACATGTATATTTGCATGCTTATTCGACTTTATATATATATATATATACATACTTATATAATCATTCAAACCATATATATATATATATACCTATATCTTATACATACCTTTGATTAATCCAATAATTTATACAAGATCATACTTGTATATTCGAACATGTTATATACAATATCTATAGTCCAAAGTTTATTCAACTATTATACTTTAAATTATAGCTCAATCATAAGATAAAATTAGTATGCATGTATAAATATTAACTTAATAACTTTTAGTTGCTAATAGACTTACCTCGGATATCAGCAAACACGATCGACTATTCGATTACCTTCGATTTCCCCCGATCCAAATTCGTTTTCTTCGTTCCTTGATCTAAACATAGTCAAATTTAACCCTTTTATTCATCAAATCATTCAATTTTATCCAAAAACACTTAAATGGGCAAATTACCATTTTGCCCCAGACATTTTACACTTTTTGCAATTTAGTCCCTATTGCATAAAACACAAAATACACAAAATCTCACAACACTATAGTTAGGCCGAATCTTCCTTGTATTCATACAAGTCCATACATTTCATTTATTTCACATTTTAGTCCCTCAAAAATTTATTTTCACAATCTAGCCCTAAATACTCAAATTCATCAAAAATCCCAAGACAAAACATGTTAATCTAAGACATATCTTCCATTATTCATCATCAAACATCCCAAAACACAAATATTCATCAATGGCATAATTCAAAATATTCATCAATTCACAAAATTAAGACATGGGTTTTGAAGTATTCAAAGCAACGATCTCAAAAACGTAAAAATCATCAAAAACCGAAACAATTTCATACCTTAATCAAGCTAGTAAAGTACCGAAACCCTAAATGCCATGGATGTTTTCTTTCTTTGCAACATTCGACCAACAAAAGAGATGATAATGGCTTGTTTTATGTTTTGTTTTATTATACTATACATTATTTATTAATTTACTTATTTAACCTTTAATAATTAATAAACAAAACATATATAATAAGGTCATATTAGTCCTTTGCCACCCACTATCTATGTTTTAGTCTAATTGCATCATTAATCCCCCATTTTAAAAAGACAACAACAATTAGGTACTTTTAGATTTAACCCCTAAATTTTTATTTTAAGCGATTTAATCCTTTTATTTAATCGGACACTCAAATGACAAAATTAAAACACGAAAATTTCACACAATTAAATTCACACATAATAAACACACAAAATAATATTAAAATATTTTTTGACTCGGACTTGTGGTCCCGAAACCACTATGTCCGATTAGAGTCAAAACCGGGTTGTTACAACTCTCCCCCCCTTAGGAATTTTCGTCCCCGAAAATCTTACCGGTGAATAGGTTTGGATAACGCTCTTTCATTGTATCTTCTGACTCCCAAGTTGCTTCTTCAACTCTATGTTTATGCCACAACACTTTAACTAACGGAATTTTCTTATTTCGTAATTCTTTGATCTCACGAGCCAGAATGCTAATCGGTTCTTCTTCATATGACATATCAGGGTTAATTTCAATCTCCGTCGGACAAATCACATGTGAAGGATCAGATCGGTATCTACGGAGCATCGAAACATGAAATACATTGTGAATCTTTTCTAGCTCAGGTGGTAACATCAATCTATAAGCAACCGGTCCGACACGCTCTATAATCTCATACGGTCCAATGAATCTTGGACTCAATTTGCCTTTACGACCGAATCTGAGTACTTTCTTCCATGGTGAGACTTTCAAAAACACTTTATCGCCGGTCTGAAATTCTATATCTTTTCTTTTCAAATCCGCATAAGATTTCTGACGATCCGATGCTGATTTCAGACTGTCCCGAATCACTTTCACTTTCTGTTCGGTCTCTTTAATCAAATCAACCCCGTGTATCTTATTTTCACTGAGCTCGGTCCAATACAGTGGTGTACGACATTTACGACCGTACAAAGCCTCATAAGGTGCCATTTTGATACTAGATTGAAAGCTGTTATTATAAGCAAATTCAATCAAAGGTAAATATCGTTCCCACGTACCTTCAAACTCAAGAATGCAACATCTCAACATATCCTCAAGTATCTGAATGATTCGCTCGGATTGACCATCTGTTTGCGGATGGAAAGCTGTGCTAAAATGTAGCTTCGTACCTAAAGCATCTTGTAATTTCTTCCAAAATCGCGATGTGAATCTCGGGTCTCTATCTGAAACGATAGAAATAGGCACACCATGCAATCTCACAATTTGAAAAACATACAATTCAGCAAGTTTATCGAGTGGGAAATCCGTGCGAATCGGAATAAAGTGCGCCGATTTTGTCAACCTATCAACAATAACCCAGATTGCATCTTTCTTGCTCGGTGTCAACGGTAAACCGGATACAAAATCCATCGTAACTCTGTCCCATTTCCATTCAGGTATCATGATCGGCTGCAGCAATCCAGAAGGTACCTGATGTTCGGCCTTTACTTGCTGACATATTAAACATTTCGAAACAAAGTCAGAAATGTCCCGTTTCATTCCATGCCACCAATAGTGTTGTTTCAGATCATTATACATTTTTGTGCTACCCGGATGAACAGAAAATCGACTATTGTGGGCTTCATTCAAAATCATCTGAATTAACTCTGGATTTTTCGGAACACATAATCGGTTTCTAAATCTCAAACAATTCTCAGCATCAACTAGAAACTCTGAATCAACATTTAAGTCACACTGAGCTCGTTTTGCAATTAAATCATCATCGACTTTCTGGGCTTCACAAATCTGTTGAATAAATAACGATTTTACTTTCAACTCAGCTGCTATCACACCATCGTCAGACATAGCCATATGCGCGTTCATTGCACGCAAAGCAAACAATGATTTTCGACTTAGGGCATCAGCAACAACATTAGCCTTTCCCGGATGATAGTCAATCACAAGCTCGTAATCTTTCAACAATTCCAACCATCGACGCTGTCTCAAATTCAGATCTTTCTGAGTCATCAAATATTTCAAGCTTTTATGATCGGAATAAACATGGCATCTTTCGCCAAACAGATAGTGACGCCATATTTTTAACGCAAATACAATAGCGGCCAATTCCAGATCATGCGTTGGATAGTTCTTTTCATGCGGCTTTAACTGTCTCGAGGCATAGGCTACAACTTTGCCTTCCTGCATCAATACACAGCCCAAACCATTTAAAGATGCATCACTATAGATAACAAACTCTTTACCCGATTCGGGTTGAACTAGGACTGGAGCTTTGGTTAAAAGAGCTTTCAACTGATCGAAACTTTTCTGGCACTTTTCTGACCACTCAAACTTAACGTCTTTTTGTAGTAGCCTTGTCATCGGGGTCGCAATCATAGAGAACCCTTTCACAAAACGTCTATAATAGCCAGCGAGCCCCAGAAAGCTTCGAACTTCTGAAACATTCCTCGGAGGTTTCCAATCAAGTATAGCTGAAATTTTACTCGGATCAACCCAAATAAGCGATGCTGATACAACATGGCCCAGAAAACTGACTTCACGTAACCAGAACTCACATTTACTAAACTTTGCATACAACTGCTTATCTCGCAAAGTTTGTAACACAAGTCTCAGATGTTCAGCATGCTCATTTTCGTCTCGAGAGTAGATCAAAATGTCATCAATAAATACTACCACAAACCGATCCAGATACTTCCTAAAGATCCGATTCATCAAATCCATGAAAATAGCAGGTGCATTAGTAAGTCCGAAAGGCATAACAAGAAACTCATAATGTCCGTACCTCGTTCGGAAAGCAGTCTTTGGCACATCAGAGTCTTTAACTCGCAACTGATAGTAGCCTGATCTCAGATCTATCTTTGAAAACACAGTAGCCCCTTTCAACTGATCGAACAAATCATCAATCCGTGGTAACGGATACTTATTCTTTATAGTCACTTTATTGAGTTGCCGGTAATCAATGTACATTCTCATCGTTCCGTCTTTCTTTCTCACAAATAGAACTGGTGCACCCCAAGGAGAGAAACTCGGTCGTGCAAAACCTTTATCAGTCAGCTCTTGCAACTGTACTTTCAATTCTTTTAATTCGGTCGGTGCCATACGGTACGGAGCTATCGATATGGGAGTCGTCCCTGGTACTAACTCAATACCAAACTCTACCTCTCGAATAGGTGGCAAACCCGGTAATTCTTCGGGAAACACGTCTGAATACTCACACACTACTGGTACAGATTCAATCTTCTTTTCGGTCACTTTACTATCAAGAACAAATGCAAGGTAAGCTTCACAACCCCTTCTCACATACTTCTGAGCCGACATCGAGGATATTATTGCTGATAAACCATTCAGATCATTAGATTCGATCCGAATAATCTCATCATTCTGACACCGTAGATCAATAGTTTTCCGTTTGCAGTTTACAATAGCATCATGCAGAGTTAACCAATCCATACCCAGAATTATATCGAACTCGTCGAATGGTAACAACATCAAATCAGCTGGAAAACATAAATCTCGAATCATCAACGGACAATTCTTGCACACTTTGTCAACCAAAACACACCGGCCCAGGGGGTTCGATACTTTAATTACAAACTCAGTAGACTCAACAGGCAAAGTCTTACTGAATACTAAAGTCTCACACACATAAGAATGAGTCGAACCAGGATCAATCAATGCAATAACATTAGTATCATAAAGAGTGAAAGTACCAGTAATAACATCTGGAGAAGAAGACTCCTCTCGAGCACGGATGGCATAAGCTCTGGCAGGTGCACGGGCCTCAGATCGAATTGCTGTGTCCCTGGTTCCTCTCTGACTACCACTTACATTACTCAATTGTCTCGGCGGTCTACCTCGGACTGGCACATTACTCGGTCTGGTATCCTGCACAGTGTTTTGCTCAGCTACCATCGGACACTCTCGAATGAAATGATCTTTTGAACCACACTTGAAGCAAGACCGATCATGGAATCTGCAATCCCCAGGATGCCATTTCCCACAATGCTTGCACTCTGATCTATTTTGTCGAACACTACCAACGCTAGCAACTGAAGTAGCTCGTGAACTCACAGGGGGTCGATCTCGATCATACTTAGGAAACCCTGCAGTAGCTTTAGATTGGCTATGATCCGCTCTGAATTTCCTTGAGGTCGACTGAAATGATTTACTGAATGATCTTTTACGAGAATCTCGAGCTTCATAGTCAGCTTTCCTCTTCTCTTTCCCGAGCTCCTCAGCTTTACAAGCTCGTTCAACAAGTACTACGAACTCTTTTATCTCAAGTATACCAACTAACAGTTTAATATCTTCATTCAGCCCATCTTCAAATCTTCTACACATGATAGCTTCAGTTGAAACACACTCTCGAGCATATCTACTAAGTCTCACAAATTTCCGTTCATATTCTGTCACTGTCATACGACCCTGTTTCAGTTCAAGAAATTCCTTACGTTTCTGATCAATAAATCTCTGGCTGATGTATTTCTTACGAAACTCAGTCTGAAAGAATTCCCAGGTCACTCGCTCTTTCGGAACCACCGATACTAGTGTATTCCACCAGTGATATGCTGTAACACCCCTTACTCGTATTCCGGCTCGGAACAGAGTATGAGGTATTACTAAGTTTTTAAAAAAAATTTCGACAGCATTTCTGCTTAATTTTGCTTAAACCTCCTGCAAATTTAAATCACAATCCAATATATATATATCAACCAAACTCATTTATAATAATACTCACAATTTAACTATTAATGAACACCACATTTTAAATCAAACCATAACATATATTTACATGATGATTCCATATTTCATAGGTCGTCTATACATGCCATAATTTTCCGGAACGATAGTAGCAAAATACCCCAAGTGTGAAGGATAGTGTGGATGATTGTCTGACTTCGTTCCAATTTCCGAGTTGTTGGAAGTCACTATAACCAAGGGAAAAATAAAATCGAGTAAGCATATAGCTTAGTAAGTAAACACATGATAAATAAGTAATTACTCCCATAACTACACCAAAATATAAACTTATTCATGAATAACTTCATTGTTTAGGCAATTTCCAGCAAACTGTTTTTCTGCGTCATAGTCGCTAATTTATTTTTATCCGGAGCTACAGGGCTCCAAATTGAGTTTCGTAAATTTTCCCTGAAACTAGACTCATATACCATTTCACCATAAAAATTTCAGAATTTTTTACCCAGCCAATTAGTACAGTTTATTCATTAAAACTTCCCCTGTTTCACTGCCCAACGGTTCTGACCCTTCCTCAAAAAAAATTCACTTAACTCTCTGTACAAAATTTTAAAAATGGTTTCGCTTGTTTCTATTAAAAATAGAGTCAATAAGGAATCCAGGAATATAAATTTCACACCATAATTATTTTTGTACAATTTTTGGTGATTTTCCAAAGTTAGAACAGGGGATCCCGAAATCAATCCAGCCCTGTTTCAGTAAAATTCAGATATCTCCAAAAATACAACTCTTTTGCTTATTCTATTTATTTCATATGAAAATAGACACATTCAGCTTCAATTTCATATATTATTCAGCTTCCCATTCATTTTCCACCATTTATGGTGATTTTTCAAAGTTACCCATCTGCTGTTGTTCAACACAGTTTATAACTAAATCGTTCCTTTTTTCGTTTTTGATATTTTCTCCCATCTCATACATGGATCGATTTAGTATCCAACTCAATATTTGCCCCATAAAAATTTCCACCATATGGCAATATTCACCTTCCACACTTTTTCGTTGAGCACTCGGAATGTTAACCGTTATTGGTGGATCTCGCACTTAGCACCACCACTTAATCGGGGAATCAGCACTTAGCAACCCCTTGGGGGAATCAACACATAGCAACCCCCTTTTTATTTCAGAGATACGGTGGATATCACACTTAGCACCACCAATGAACCGGGGAATCAGCACTTAGCAACCCCTCGGGGGAATCAGCACATAGCAACCCCCTTTCACATTTCAAAGATACGGTGGATATCGCACATAGCACCACCAATGAATCGGGGAATCAGCACACAGCAACCCCTTTATGTACAACATACTTCGGCTTATTCCGAGTGTTCAACCCATAAATCATATATTGCAACCCTTTACCACCTTTCCCGATTTAGCAACATTTTTAGGATATGGCCAAACATTTATTTTAATTCCAAATAAATCTCAACATATATCAATTAATGTCAAAATAATACATCAAGTCACGTGTTTACTTACCTCGGTGCAAAATATCGTAATTTTGCACTTCACTTCACTATCTTTTCTTTTCCTCGTTTGAGATAATCTTCACGTCTTTCTTGATCTATAATAGCAAATTTAACTCATTTAATGTTCACATTCATTAAAATAATCCACCACCCAACTTTTTAAAAAATTACAATTTTGCCCCCAAACTTTTGCATAATTACACTTTTGTCCCCAAGCTCGGAAATTAAACTTCATCACTTATTCTTAGGTTTTATGACATGCTGAACATTTTTCCCTTCTATGGCAACATCAAATTCTCACTCTAACATACACTTATGAACAATAATTATTTTTACCGATTATGCCTATTTACCCGTTTTCGCTTAAAATCGCTTAGCAAAAGTTGTTTAACATAATTTATAGCTTCATATTCCACCATAAAACAGCAAAATAAACACATTTCACCTATGGGTATTTTTCCAAATATGAGCCCTAACACGAATTATTGCTAGAATAAGCTAAACCGAGTTACGAGGATTCCAAAAATGCGAAGAACATTAAAAACGGGGCTAGGATGCACTTACTATGAGCTTGAGAAAGCAAAGAAACCTTAGCTATGGCTTCCTTCAAATTTCGGCAGCAACTAATGAGGAAGATGATGATTTTTGTCATCTTTTTCCCATTTTATTTTTTTATTACCAAATGACTAATATGCCCCCACTTAAAAAAAATCTATTTCTCTCATTTCTTATGTCTATTTTTGTCCATCAACTAACTAATGGTCTAATTACCACATAAAGACCTCCAATTTAAAATTTCATATCAATTAGATACTTCTACATATAGAACTCAACTTTTGCACTATTTACAATTTAGTCCTTTTGACTAAATTGAGTGCCCAAACGTCGAAATTTTCGAACGAAATTTTTACGAAAATTTTCCGTGAAATTGTAGACCATAAAAATATAATAATAACCATATTTTCCCTCGTCGGATTTGTGGTCCCGAAAGCACTATTCCGACTAGACCCAAAATCGGGCTGTTACATATGCAGTGTCCCGTAGCAAGGATATGGCACATTTCAAGCACTCATCAGGGGTGCAAGACAACTCATCAAACACTCGAATAGTATTATCAAGCCAGAATTCAGCTCGCTCAGCATCATCATCATCAGTAGCTCTGAACTCTTCGGCCCCGTGTTTTCGAATTTTGTCAACCGGAGGCTTAAGTAATCTCATCGGATCACTTACTTGGGGTATAACAGGAATCGAAGATGGATTAGTCGGGGGTGGAGGTTGTTGTGTAACCGGATTAGTTCGGACATAATGAGTAAACCAGTCATTCATCATTTGGTAGAAGGCTTGTTTAGCCTCTCCCTCCTGGTTACTCGAGATTGGTCGAGAATCTACTGGCTCTGTCCCTTGCGCGGGAGCAGGCGCTATACTCTCAACATAATCAGCTACGGCTCGTTCGGGATCCATTACAATACGAAAACACATTTTTAGACGTCAGCAGTCATCACACTATCTCGATATAAAAATATGGCATGTATAGCTAGACTTATACACGCTACGCTAGTTCCGAGAATCGACTAAACCGTAGCTCTGATACCAATAAAATGTAACACCCCTAACCCGTCTCCGTCGCCGAATCAGGGTTACGAGGCATTACGAAACCAAGCTCACATAAACATAACTTTAATATCTAATTCCAAATGCAAGTCCAATTCATGAACATATATAATCAAATTCAAGCATGGAAACTAAACTCTTTTCCCATTGCTATTTACACAATAGGATTCAAAACTAACCAAAACATTATCAAGCCTATACATGCCATAAGATCGAGTTCAAATATTTAACAAAATACCAAAAGAAGTCGATAGTGTGATGGACTGTGCTGATGATCCCCGAGCTCGTAACGCGTCTCCAAATCTATAAAAACGAATGAACGAAAGCAAACGAAGTAAGCTTTTATAGCTTAGTAAGTCTCCAGCATAACTAAATGTATAATTATAAACACATAATTATTATAACCTTTTTAATCTATTCTACTGAAATTTCAACTAACACAACCAACTAACATTCATACATTATTCTACTCAGACCATTTCATTTATAGTCAGATATGTATACCTGTCGGATGAATTCAGTTTAATATATATATTATACAAAACAACATTACAATTGAATGTATACCACCGAGCATATATATACATATTATATACATATCAAACCGATTGTATATGTACACTCATGGTATGTTCTAAATCAATTCAAATCTAACACAAATATATATACATCAATCACATCTTATATTTGTTTGTATATAAATATACTCATTATGAATTTATACCTGAATACCTAGGTAACACATACATTCGAAATACACACATATATATATATATCTCAAATGCATACATGATTAATTATCAAACACATAGGCTCAACATATATATGTTTAACTACCACATATCACCATATGCATTTATAAATTCAGCAATCACATATATCTAATGTACATATGTATTCATCGATTTCATATAATCACAAATCATAGATATATCCATTGCATATTCTAACACAATTTAAACAGATTCACCGGCATTTTGCCTGCTAGGCTTAAAGCCTGATTCAGTACACCGGCACTTAGCCTGCTAGACATATAGTCTGAAATGTATCACCGGCATTAAGCTTGCTAGACATATAGTCTGAAATGTATCACCGGCATTAAGCCTGCTAGACTTAAAGTCTGAAATGTATCACCGGCATTTAGCCTGCTAGACTTAAAGTCTGAAATGTATCACCGGCATTTAGCCTGCTAGACTTAAAGTCTGAATTACTTCACCGGCATTAAGCCTGCTAGACGTAACGTCTGTATTATATTCAATCACTTTATAATAATTCAAACTAACAATTTCATATCTTCACTACCATTCAAAAACTTTTACGTGAATATACATACAAAATCGAAACTTTCACATACATATATAATTCCATACCAAATTTCGATTCAAGAATTTATACATGTGCATTTATACATATTCGAATCTACCATATGAATGTATAATTTCATACTCAATTTCAAAACAAAAACTTGTACATATATAAATGCACAATCAATCCTCGCATACTTATATAATGACATAACTAAATTCAATACACAACGCATACATGTATATTTGCATGCTTATTCGACTTTATATATATATATATATACATACTTATATAATCATTCAAACCATATATATATATACCTATATCTTATACATACCTTTGATTAATCCAATAATTTATACAAGATCATACTTGTATATTCGAACATGTTATATACAATATCTATAGTCCAAAGTTTATTCAACTATTATACTTTAAATTATAGCTCAATCATAAGATAAAATTAGTATGCATGTATAAATATTAACTTAATAACTTTTAGTTGCTAATAGACTTACCTCGGATATCAGCAAACACGATCGACTATTCGATTACCTTCGATTTCCCCCGATCCAAATTCGTTTTCTTCGTTCCTTGATCTAAACATAGTCAAATTTAACCCTTTTATTCATCAAATCATTCAATTTTATCCAAAAACACTTAAATGGGCAAATTACCATTTTGCCCCAGATATTTTACACTTTTTGCAATTTAGTCCCTATTGCATAAAACACAAAATACACAAAATCTCACAACACTATAGTTAGGCCGAATCTTCCTTGTATTCATACAAGTCCATACATTTCATTTATTTCACATTTTAGTCCCTCAAAAATTTATTTTCACAATCTAGCCCTAAATACTCAAATTCATCAAAAATCCCAAGACAAAACATGTTAATCTAAGACATATCTTCCATTATTCATCATCAAACATCCCAAAACACAAATATTCATCAATGGCATAATTCAAAATATTCATCAATTCACAAAATTAAGACATGGGTTTTGAAGTATTCAAAGCAACGATCTCAAAAACGTAAAAATCATCAAAAACCGAAACAATTTCATACCTTAATCAAGCTAGTAAAGTGCCGAAACCCTAAATGCCATGGATGTTTTCTTTCTTTGCAACATTCGGCCAACAAAAGAGATGATAATGGCTTGTTTTATGTTTTGTTTTATTATACTATACATTATTTATTAATTTACTTATTTAACCTTTAATAATTAATAAACAAAACATATATAATAAGGTCATATTAGTCCTTTGCCACCCACTATCTATGTTTTAGTCTAATTGCATCATTAATCCCCCATTTTAAAAAGACAACAACAATTAGGTACTTTTAGATTTAACCCCTAAATTTTTATTTTAAGCGATTTAATCCTTTTATTTAATCGGACACTCAAATGACAAAATTAAAACACGAAAATTTCACACAATTAAATTCACACATAATAAACACACAAAATAATATTAAAATATTTTTTTGACTCGGACTTGTGGTCCCGAAACCACTATGTCCGATTAGAGTCAAAACCGGGTTGTTACAGTTAAGGGGTTACCTGTCCCAACAAGGTATTCGGTACAGGATTACATGTCTGTATAGTTCTGAACAAAATGGGTTAGTTGAAAGGAAACACATGCAGATCGTGGAAGCTAGTTTATCCATGCTAGCTCATGCAGCTATGCCCTTGTCCTACTAAAACGATGCCTTCAGCAGTGCTGTATATTTGATAAACAGGTTGCCTTCTTCTCTTATAGGCAATATGTCACCTTATGAGAAACTATTTTTGGTCCAACCAAACTATTTTTTTCTCCGAGTATTTGGATGTTTATGTTTCCCGAACCTTAGGCTACATAACACTCACAAACTTCAGTTTCGCTCCACACCTTGCACGTTTCTAGGTTACTCACCCCTACATAAAGGTTATCGATGTTAGGATGGTAATGGCAAAATATACGTTTCATGTCATGTTACATTCCATGAGTCATCATTTCCTTTCAAATCTGTCAAACTCAAACCTAATCCCACAACCATTTTTCCTTCACAGTCAAGTTCTAAGTTACTTGTCATGCTTCCTAGTCGTCCACCTATCACTACATCAGTACATAATGAGATCCCTAGGCTCTCAACAAACTCTACTCATACTACTCATTTGGCATCTAGTCCAACTCAGCCTTTGCTAAATTTCACTCCCTTCTGGATACCTAATAATATCTTAAGTACTCCGTCACCTCAACCTACTACTCATCAACCTACTGTCCCCCAACCTGCTACCCAACTCAACTCTCATTCTATGATCACATGTAGCAAAGCCGGAGTATTTAAACTTAAGGCATACCTAACCAAGGTAGATTGTTTATCAAATGATACACATGTTAACATTTATGAAGCAATACAGAATGAGTGTTGGCAAGCAGCGGTGCACAGTAAGCTACAGGCTCTTCTTAAAAATAATAAATGGAGTCTCTGCCCTCTTCCTATTAACTAACGAGCTGTGGGATGTAAATGGTTATTTAAGGTGAAGAAAAAGGCCGATGGGATAGTGGAGAGATATAAAGCCCGATTAGTGGCCAAAGGTTTTTCTCAACATGTTGGAATTGACTTTAGCAACACATTTAGCCCAGTGGTTCGTGCAGTAACCATCTGCGTTGTGCTTGCTATTGCTGTCATGAAATGGTGGTTCTTGCGACAGGTTGATGTCAATAATGCCTTCCTCAATGGTGATCTGACAAAAGAAATTTACATGGAACAGTCGCCTGGTTTTGAAGTGTCAGGTGCCAATGGCCAGCAGCTAGTTTGTAAGTTGAACAAAGCGCTTTATGGCCTGCGCCAAGCGCCTCGAGCATGGTTCCATACTCTCAAGTAGTATTTGGTTACTCAGCTTGATTTTAATACTTTAAAGGCTGATACCTTGTTATTTATCCGTACATCATCTGGGAATGTGGTACTACTTATAGTGAATGTGGATGATATTGTAATAACAGGCAATTCAAACGATGAGGTGGATAGTGTGATTCACCAGCTTCATAAGAAATTTGCGCTTAAGGTGTAATATCCCGAAAATTACTACTGTAATACCCCAAAAATTACTATAGTAAGAAAATAGGTATCATTGATATAGTAAAATACGGAAATAAAGTGACAAAAAGGGAAATTTTGAGTTATGGAAACATTGGAAAGTATATTATGATACATTAATTCAAGAAAGAATTAAATCGAAAAAGTGAGAAAAGTTTTGTTGATTAAGAGTAAATACTCAAAATTTAAGAGGGTAAAGTGTAAATATGAAAAAGTTAAAGGACCAATGGTGTAAATATTTTAAGGGTGGAATAATCTAGAAACTAAGGAAAATGGATGAATTAGGACCAAATTGAAAAGGTAAAGAATTTTGAGGGATTAAATCGTAATTTTACCTAATTAAGTGATGACTCTAGGATGAAATTTTTAAAGATTATAAAGGGAAAAATGGTCAATTAGATTTGAGAGAAATCTAGAATGCAATGATGATGTTAGAGATATTTTAGATTAATTAAATAAATAAATATTAGTTTATAAATATTTTAATTTGATTTTTAAATATTATTTTTTTATTATTTTATTATTTTATTTAGTATATATATAAGAAAAGGAAGATGAAGAATCACCATCCCACCATTTTTTTCCCATGCACCAACGTGAGAAGAAGAGAGAAAGAAAGAAAGTTTTGCTTTCTTTACAATTTGGTCCTACCACCAAAAATTCACCATATTTACCAAGAAATCAAAAGAATTTCCATATCCATCAAGAGAGAAAGATAACAAGGAGACTATGAGGAGCTAGAATATCAAGTTAGATTCAAGAAAGAGAAGCTGGAGGAGAGAGAAAATCAAGTTAAAGGTTGAAACTAATAGGACAAGGTAAGAACATCAAGATTTCAATATATTTTTAAGTTTGATATTATTGAAAAAGCATAGAAATGATGTTATAGTAGAGTTTTCTTATATAAAGTCTTATGTTCTTGATATATTAGTGAAGGGAAATAAGTGAAAGGGATGAGAAATATTATAGAGAAAGGGAATAAGGGTGTTATAAACTTAGTAATCAACATCTTGCACTAAAACAGTTTTGGACAGTAGCAGTAGGATAATTTTTGAAAAATCACCATAAATTGTGGATATCAAATTAGAGGATGAAAAAAATATGAAATTAAATCTTCTTGAGTCTAGTTTCTCATAGATGAAACAGTGTAAGTAATGGAATTGTAAATCATGAGATATAATAAATTTTGTGAGACAATGTCAGAATGAATTTGGGTTCCCCTGTTCTGACTTTGGAAAATCATCAAATATTTGAGAAACATAATTAGGGGCTTAAATTTATATTTTCAATAGAAACAAATGGTAACATCATCCGAATCCCGTGCAAGGAGATAATTAATTTTTAGTTAAGAAGGGTCGAAATTGTTAGACAGCAGAACAAGGATGACATTAAAGAATAAACTGCACTTATTGGCTAAACCATAAATTCTGAAAATTTTATGGTAAGAATATATGTGAGTCTAGTTTCATAGAAATTTATCGGATCTTAATTCTGAGTTCCGTAGCTCAAGATATAAATAATTTAGTGACTATGACTCAAGTGGACAGCTTTGAATGAACATATAAATAAATAGTGAAATTATAGATGATGTTATATATAAGCATGTTGTAAGGCCCAATATTTGCCCGGCCCATAAACCAAATAATAATACAGTCCAATTACAAAAACAGGTCCAGTTTATTACAACGGAGCCCAAATCAAACCTAAACCTGGTCCTAAGCCCAAACCCGATAGGCCCAAAAATAAATAAAAAAACCCTAGCCCAAAACTACAACTTTCAGCAAAATCCCCTGGTGCCGCAAGCTCCCATGCGTGGCCTCCTCACGTGTGCCCCCGATGCCTCACATGAGCCTTGCCACGTCCTAGCTGGCCCTCGTACGCCCGTATACCTGCAAAAGACACACGAAAAAATGCAACAAAGAAGTAGAAAAGGCAAAAAACGACAGCAAAAAATAGAAAAAATAAGAAAAAAAGGGGGATTCGGGGGAGGAGATTTTTATTTTTTTGATTTTTTGTAATTCGGGCAATATAAAGCCAATAAAAAATTTTGTAAACGGGAACGCACGCATACTGTAGCAGAAAAAAACAAAAATCAATAGAGAAGAAAAGGTTTTTTTCTTTTTTGATTGTTTTCTTTTCCGATGGCTCTTTTTTCCTTTTTCTGTTTTGCTAATAACCATGTATAGGCAAACATATAGAGGAGTAAAAGAAAGGAGGGGGAAGTTAGAAATCGTACCTGGGGTTGGAGCGTCGTCGAGTCCCTCCTCCGTTCGGATCGGAGTTGAATGGATGGAAGGAGGGGCTTTCGTTTTTTTGATGTGGCGGAGAGAGGAGAGCATTAGGGCTCTCTGTTTTTCTTTTTATTTTCTTTTTGTTTTTTTTCATTTTAAAAAAAATGTAATGGAGGCTAACAAATAGGGTTTTATTTTTAACCCTTATGTGATGAGAAACGACGCCGTATTGTCAGATTCAGTGGCTTTTAAACGGCGCCGTTTTAGGCCGCGACCCGATGACTCGACCCATATTGCGGCTAGACCCGCGTGTTTTGAAAGGGGAGGGTTATTTGCACTCCAGGTCCTCCTTGTTTGTGTTTGGTTTCAAGTTAGTTTATGCTGCTTCTTTTAAATTTGGCCTATCATTTTATTTTTGTTTCATTTTGGCCCAGGTTGGACGCAGCGTTTAGGAGGGCTGAGAATATTTCCGAATTGGCCCTCCATGTTATTCGCGCACTGTACATTGGCCCCTATTTTGTTTATTTATGTTTTTCCTGTTTAATTTTGTTTTAGTTGTAATTTAATTTCCCTTGTGTAATTTGTTTCTTTTAAATTCGTTTAATAGCTCCATTATTATTATTATTATTATTATTATTATTATTATTATTATTATTATTATTATTATTATTATTCCTATATATATATTCATTCACATGCACTATTTTTATATAATATATATATGCAAATTTTTTTTTGTGTGTCTTGTATCCGCCTACCTATATAAACATTTTACGTATGCTTTTTTTTTCTTTATTTTTTTTCCTAACTTCAATATATATATACTTTTATATTTTAGTTTCAAAAATCTTTTTTTTTACTTTTGAACATATGTATACGTATGTTACTTTCTTCTTTTCTTCATAAATTGTTTACAAACATATATGCATTTTTTATTTTGTTTTTGTTGATATATTCCATTCCTTCCCTTTTTTACATGTATATTTGTAGATGTGTGTTAAATATATGCATACACATATTTACAAATTTATTTGTGTCTTGTGCTTATATTTTGTAAATACCTATACATATACAATTTAAATTAAAGTATTTGTTTCATGTTATACATTAATTTTTCTAGCATATCTTTCAGAAAGTATATGTTTTGGTTTCGTCTAAACATTAAAATCATCGTATTTTATAAATTTTTGAAATATTTGGCATTCATGATTCTCGAGGAAGATCGTGTCCTAACTTACTGGATTGCGATTATTTTTTGATGGATTTAGAAAACCAAGTATTCATTTTGTAATGAATTCATAAATTTCAAATAAAAAACTCATTCTCGGGAATTCGACACGTTGTGTCCTAACGCATTGGATATGACATGTTATTTTCTCGAGACGTGGACTTTAAAAATAAAGGCAATGTTCGATATTTAGGAATTTTGTGAAATCGAACCCTAACTTATTGGGTTTTGATTTTCTCATCTGACCCAAATAATCGGATATCCTTCTCAAAATGCATAGGTTTTAAAAATCAAAGAATAAGCTTAATTTTGAGGATTTGAAATGTTGCACTCTAACTTACTGAGTGTAACAATTTATTTCTTTAAAATAAATGAGCTTTATCTTCCAATTCATTTTATTCAAAATAAAATGATCGTATTTTAAAATCTTTTCAAAATTTCGACACTAAGACATTAAACAATCGATTCGGTACCAATTTTGGGCGTTACAAGGGTGTTAACCCTTCCTCGTGCGTAACCGACTCCCGAGCCTGTTTTCTCAAATCTCGCCGACCTAAAATTTATTTTTGATGGTGAACCGATCACACCTCAATAAATGATCGGTGGCGACTCCCATTTCTATTTTCAAAATCGATACCCATTTTTCAAATTTCAAAAAAATGGTTTCAACACATGTTATATACATTAAGGATGTGGAATGGAGAGGAGGAGGAGGAAAATATATAATTATTCAACTAGCATGAGTTTTCATTAAAAATGACTAATTTGCATGTTTTAGGTTCAGGGACTAAATTGAATAAAAGTAAAATTTTAAGGGTAAATTTGTAAAATTGTCAAAAAGTGACCAAATTGCATGAAATAAATTGTTTTATTATTTAAATTAATAAATTGAGTGAAATATTAATTTAGATCAAGATTGGGTGGAAATTCAAGGAAAATAGAAAATTACCAAAATGTCCCTGAATTTTGGTATTTCTGCAATTTAGCCTGGTAAGTTCGTATGAACTATATTCTGTATAATTTTAATTAAAGTGAATGTTATTTGGTGATGAATATTATATAAATATGTGTTTTATTATTGGAATTGAATTATTATTGGTAATATGTATAATTATTAGATGCATTGAAATGATTATCGAAAGCTCGATTGGATTGGAAGCTTGTCGAAGATATATCACACTGTCCATTGGTTCTATCAGTAATTTTGGATGATTTGATTCTAGTTATAATGGCATGAATAAGTTAAATTGGCCAACGTTAGCTCATTAATGTTTTGATTTTGATTGGTTATAAATATGAATGCTTGATGAAATGAAATGTTTGTAAGTTAATTTATAAACTCTGGTAATGCTCTATAACCCTATTCTGGCGATGGATACGGGTGTTACATAAGGACATGAGGCAGCTGAATTTCTTCCTAGGCATTGAAGTGCAGCGCACGTCGCTAAGGGTGTTTCTTAGTCAGAAAAAATGCATCTTGGAGGTTCTTGCTAAGACTGACATGATAGGAGCTGCAGGTACTCCTACACCTATGGTAAATACTCCAAAATTGACTACTTCAGATGGCAGCCCTCTTTTCAATTATGTTCATTTATATCACAGTATAATGGGAATGCTTCAGTATCTGTGTGTTACACGTCCAAAATTATCATTTTATGTCAACAAGTTGAGTCAGTATATGAACCTTCCGAGTGAGATTCATTGGAAAGCAGTCAAACGAATGCTAAGGTATCTTATTGGGACTGGTGATCATGGTTTATATTTCTCCAAAGGGCGAGTTGAGGTTGTTGGTTACTCGGATGCTGACTGGGCCTCTTCTGTTGAAGATTGACGTTCCACCACAGGGTATGTTGTGTACCTGGGACCAAACCTTGTTGCGTGGGGTTCCAAGAAACAAAATGTTGTGTCCAGGTCATCATCTGAAGCAGAGATCGAAGCCTCGCCAACTGCGTATCGGAGCTTTTGTAGGTTAAACAACTGATAGATGAGATTGGTTTGTCAAATTGTCCGCCACTTGTGACCTGGTGCGATAATACTTCTACGGTATCTATAGTTGCAAATCCCACACATCATGCACCAATAAAGCATGTAGAGATAGATCACCACTTTGTCCGGGAAAAGGTTCTCGATGGAACCGTCATCAGAACAAATCACTGATGTCCTTACCAAGCCTATTACACCTAAGCAATTTGAATCATTTTGGCAAGCTCTTCGAGTTCTCACACAAAATGATGCTCTCAAATGTTCAGACAACAAAGAAACCGGGAGAATGTTAGAATAATAGCTTATCTAGGGACTAGCTTATGTTTTTATCATATTAAGTTTGTTGTTAGTTGATATTGGTTGTTGATAACTGTTAGTAGTTACTGTTAGTTGTTATTAGCAGTTATTGGCTACATGCTTTTCTATATAAGCATGCACAGTCTCTACTCAAGAAGAGAGAACTTTGATTTATCTCCTTTGAAGTAATACAAGAATTATTCAGGTTATCGTCTATTTGTCAAACTTAACAAATGCAATCTATGATCAAGAGAGTATGCAAAGATTAATATACAATTATTTGGGTTAGGGTTTAGGGTATACCATGCTTATTTCTAACTATATATAATTATTTTCAAGAAAAATATGTTATAAATGAACAAAAATTTGACTTCCACTTTTTTTTTTCTCTTTTTAAATTCACTTTCACGTGTAAGTTTACTGCAAGAAACAGCGTTATGCATGTAAACCAAACACGTGTTTTTCTCAAAGTGAAATTCAGTAAATTTACCTGAAATTAGAGCTATACATGAATTAGAAATCCAAAACCTGATTGGGGACTTAAATAGGGGCATGATCGGAAATTTGTATCTTTAAATTATTATTTACGTCCACTTTAAGAATCCAACTCCGGCCGCTAGGAATTTGAAACCGTGAAGCGTTTTTCGTTCATTTAACAAGTGAAGAACTAGAGGAGAGCTCAAAACCAAAAATAACAAGACAGAGAGAGAAGGGTGTCATACATGAGAATGGAGATTATGTTTTGAGAAAATTAAGAAAGGTATCAAAGTTAGTGTGCTCAGCTAAATTAAGAGGTAAATTGATCTTGTTCTTCACGCATTCTTTTTTATTGTGTCTGTAAAGTTTTAATGCTTCTAAATAGTTTTGACTTTATTCCTATTTTTTTCCTTTAAGTCCTTCGGTTTGATTCTTTCCTGCTAACGTTGATTTTCATTAAGGGAATCTCTCCCCTGGAAGCCAATTTCACAAACTGGATTTTTTCTTCTTTTCCTACCAAATGTATTCTGCTTGCCCCTGTTTTTTTGGTGATCTCTGTATTTTCATGTAGAATCTGTATTCGGTATTTTTTTTTTAAGTCTGAACTTTAGATCGTGTTTTATTTATTTTTTTCATTTTGTAAGATTCTATTAATTTTGTTTAATGTTGAATGATCTACTTGAAATTTGGCTACAATCTATCCAAAGCTTCAGTTAATTTCTTTGTTAAATTTGAGACTGTTCAATGTTTTGAAAGGTATGAAATTGGGGTCTTTCCTTTGGAGAAGACAAGGTATATCTATCCTCCTTTAAGTTGTTTCCAAAGAACTGATTTCTCTTTGTACCTCTGAAATTGTATTGAACTTTTGACTACAATTTTACGGAATTTTTTTAGCACAGTATCTCAATCATACAGGCGCTTTTTTTCTCTGGCTCGTTCACTTTACAAGAAATAGGTGCTTCCTCGTTGTGTGGTTTAGGATGAATTAAATTAAATTTTATTGTTTGATTATAAATTACAATTACCTTTTATAATCTAGAATTGTATTTGGTTTGTTTGCTGTTTTATTTCTATAAATTCTTTGTTAGATTAAGAATTCGTTTGGAATTGTATATCGAATTAAATTCTCACATTGCTCACTGATTTCGTAATTCTCTAGCTTTCTGTATTATCAGGGTTTGCAGCTCTGCTTTCTCACATGGCTTCGCTAAGTAAATTGCCAGCTTTGAGAAATTATAGCAAGCCTTTTGGAATTCGTTTCCTAGAATACATTAAGAAAGGAAAGCTTTCCTATAAAACTCATCAAGCAATTGCGTTGATCGTAACATTTTTGGCTTACACTTGCTACCATGCGACAAGGAAAACAACAAGCATTGTGAAGAGTGCTCTCGATCCTCAATCACCTGATGTAGGCTTGAGGTTCCCATGGAGGATGACATACCTCAGTTCACCTGCTGAAAAAAAAAGATTTTCTTGGGTTTTAGGAGACGGTTGGGCACCATTTAATGGATCCGATGGTTCGGCCTTGCTCGGTGAACTAGACGTGGCTTTCCTCTCGGTATATACTTTAGGAATGTACTTTTCCGGTCACTTAGGTGACAGGATGAATTTAAGGGTCTTTTTGACAGTAGGAATGGTTGGAACTGGCTTGTTTACTTCACTATTTGGCGTTGGGTACTGGGCTAAAATCCACAGTTTTTACTATTTCCTTATAGTACAAATGATTGCTGGTTTATTTCAATCAACGGGATGGCCCTCAGTTGTTGCAGTGGTGGGTAACTGGTTTGGGAAGAAAAAGAGAGGTTTGATTATGGGCATATGGAATGCTCACACATCTGTTGGGAACATTGCTGGTTCATTGATTGCTTCAGCACTGTTGAGCTATGGATGGGGTTGGTCCTTTGTTGTGCCCGGTCTGCTCATTGCTTTCGTGGGTTTGTTGGTTTTCCTTTTTCTGCCTGTTAGCCCCGAATCGGTCGGAGCTGATAAAGAAGAAGATGAAGTGGGTTCTCCTAGGAAGATCGGAGAGGGAGTAACAGAGCCTCTATTAGGCTCAGATGCTGAGATCAAGGAAACAGCCGTGGGGTTCATTGAAGCTTGGAAAATCCCTGGGGTTGCTCCTTTTGCTTTTTGCCTCTTCTTTGCCAAATTGGTCGCTTACACATTTCTCTATTGGCTCCCATACTACATTAGCCATACAGGTATTCTAATATATCTTTTTGACTTACAATTCTGACATTTTTTGTAACTATGTTCGTTTCTAAATCTCTTGTATATTCATCGATCTTGCAGCGATCGAGGGAAAATATTTATCGAGTGAGACAGCAGGAAACTTGTCAACATTCTTTGATATTGGAGGGGTTCTCGGAGGAATCTTAGCCGGACACATTTCGGATCGCCTAGATGCCAGAGCCATAACAGCAGCAACTTTCATGTACTGCGCGATCCCTGCTCTCTATTTCTATCGTACTTACGGGCACATTTCCTTGGTAATGAACATAGCCCTCATGTTCATTTGCGGCATGTTTGTAAATGGTCCCTATGCTCTCATAACAACCGCTGTGTCGGCCGACCTGGGAACGCACAGTTCGTTAAGGGGGAACTCAAAGGCATTGGCAACCGTGACAGCAATCATAGATGGAACAGGTTCAGTTGGTGCTGCAATTGGACCAATTCTAACTGGCTACATTTCTGCCAAGAGCTGGAGTGCGGTTTTCATGATGCTCATGGGAGCAGCTCTAGTTGCAGGGCTGTTGTTGACAAGGTTATTGGTGGCTGAGGTGGTTGCAAGGATTTCTGAATCAAGGTCCCAAGCAGGAGGATCCCAACCAACATCTCAAGATGAAGAACTGGGTGTATGATTTTATTTGTAGAAGCTCCAACTGTATAAAGCGTGTGTGTTTTTTCATAATCAGTCTTTGCTCATGGATAGAACATGAAGGGGGAAGATCCTTTGATTATGGCCTTGGGGAAGCCAAGGTTTTTGTGGCAATTCTCCGTGATTAACATGGGCGATAAAAGAAAGGGCAGGGAGAGAGGAAGCTCCGTGCCCAATTTGTATATGTACATTTTGAACGCTGTGCCTTGTTTTAAGCAGTCATATCATTGCTTATTCACAGCTTCTATTTCTATCTGAACGAGGAAGAGGCACTTACGGTTAAAAATAGTAAAAATAACTAAATAAGGGTAAATTACACCATTAGTTGCTAAATTATAACTAAGTTTTCATTTAGTCACTTAATTAAAGAAAGTTATAATTTGATCACTGAACTATTTAAATAGATGTTAAGTTGTTTTTTTTTAAATTTTGCCAATGAGCTTGAAGTGACAATTTAACAACCGATACAGTGGAGCAGTACACATCGACGAATAGAAGAACAAACTTTAGATCTAAGTCGATCTAATGATTATTGTTGGAGATCGGAGAAAAGAGATGTTTGAATTGTGATTCGCAAATTCGTGAAGCCCAAAGTTATTGCATAAAAAAATTAATTGTAGAATGGAATAGGAAAGTGAGTTTTCACTTGGTGCTCACAGTGCGAACAAAGAAAACTATATTACATCGAGTTTAGCAACTCAATTATTTAATAAAAACTTTGAATAGTTCAACAATCAAATTGCAACTTTCTTTAGTTAAATTATCAAGACAAAAACTTATCAATAATTTAATGACTAATGGTATAATTTACCCTAAGAAATAATAATCCACCGATAATGTAATTTAACCATAAATATCGATAAACGTGGATGAAATATTAAAACATATTTTATATATTTAAAAAAAACACAAATTCAAAGAAGTTATTAAAAACAACAACTACAAATCAACCACGTAAACTAAACATAAAAAATATAAATAATAATAATAATAATAATAATAAATATCCACTAAAAAAATCATCATTATGATTGATTTTGATTTTAATATTAGCCTAGTGATTTAGGTGGAAAACAGATGAAACGTACCTTTAGCTTTCCAATTACTGGATTTGAATAATCTAATACTAAATTATGTATGGACCACTGACTTGGTAGTAAATTTGGGTTCCAATAATTAATAAGATATATAAAAGCATCTGTACACCACAAAAGCAGAATAAGTACTCAAGTAATTTACTACTCATCTTTCCAAATCCCTCTATTAATTGTTTTATTAATCTTAATCTCTGACCACATTTAGTGATTATAGAATATTAGAAAAACCTTACTTCACGTCTTATCTTATATTTACTACTTTATATAACTGTGGTTGAATTTTTTTTATTAAAAAATCAATTAATTGAAATGATTAAATTGATTATTTGAAAATTATAATGTATCATATCGTACTAACATTTTATAAAAATATTTTGTATCAAAATAAAGAGATGAAAATATCTTCATATTAATATTTATTATTTTATAAAGTTAATAAATTAATTTTATTTATTTCTCAATTGAGTTGGTGTCTAATTGATTTACGGTACTAATTCAATTAAAATTTTAAATAATATTACAATTAAAAAAATTATTAAACAGAAAAAAATATATCAGAGAATATTAGAAAAATTAAAAAAAATGAAATCATATCATATACTAAAACAAATAAATTATTTAAAATTAAAAATTATTAGCTTCAACATCGATATTAATATAGAGAGAGAGAATTTTTTTTGCATTGCACTCCCGTAGTCCTATGTGCATCTCTGTCTAAGATCATAACCTAAGAAAGGAATTTTTCAAATGCAATTTTTATTCTAAAACGTTTAATACCATAGCTTAGAAGAGAATTTGGTTAAAAATAGTATGCATTCTAAATTATGATAAAATATTATTTATAATTTATATCGATTACATGAGTCGGGTCGCCATGTAAGGTATCTAGATCAACTTTTTAAATTTAGGCTCGACTTGAAAAAAGGTTTACTTTTCTCCCAAACTCGACTCAATTTAAGAAAGGTAAATCTGGATTGACTCGGCCCGTCAATATTTTATTTTTAATATTAGTTTTTATTTAAAATTAATTTTAAAAAAAATAAATATAATACAATAAATTTACTAAAAATATTAAAATAAATATTTTCTAACACATTAAAAATATTTATATTAAAAATTACTACCATAAATATAATAAATATCTTATTTATATTAACAATATAAATAAATATAATAACATTTTTATTGTATTAAATATAATTTTATATTTTATATTTCGGATTGGGTTATTTAGTTGGATAAGTTTTATTTTATAGTTTAAGTAACGAGTTTAATTATTATTGGGTTAGTGATTTAATATAAATATATATAATTAGTATTCAACATATATAATTAATACAATATTTTTTATAACATAATATATTTGAGTTGGGCTAAACTTTGGGTAAGACATATAGAAAACAAGCCTTAAATTTATCCAAGTCCATTTTTAGATCCTCGTAGTTTTGTTCAAATCCTCCCATTTTGGACAGGTTCTCAGGCTTGGACAGGTGACTTGGTCCATGAACATGTCTAATTGTCATATAATTAAAATGTTAAGACTTATGTAATTTATATATTAACAACTGAATTAGTTTATTATAAAATAAATTGAATTTTGCGTTGAAGATAATGAAAAGAAAATATGTATGGTTTTTAGATTGAAAAAAGGAAAATCAGAATTTATTCCAAACCTGCAACTTAAAATTATTGAAGCACAAAAAGTAAAATTAAAGAAAGCATTTGATACTGCCATTGCCATTGCCTTATTTGTTACAAAAGATCGGAAGAAACACTAAAAATTGTAATGGTCAACACTAATGGAAATGTGAGAATAGACATTAGGAAGTCAAAGTTGTACATGCCACCTACATTCTAATGTTCTTAAGCTCTGCCAATATCAGATTCTTCTTCTTTTATAACCATTCCCACTACATTTTGACACTGCATAACATAAAAACTAGTTGTTTAGCTCCACTCACAAGTACAAAAGTGTTTTTTTTTTCTGCTACATATATTAACTATTAACTTAAAGCAACTGTTGGGGTTTTTTCTGTAAGAGTTATTTGTACCAAATGAATATATTTTCTATAAATTTTATCAATGAATTATATGTGAAAGTATTAAAAAAAATTGTACGTGAAAGTTCTAATAAATTTATATAAAATGACGGGCCATTTGGTTTCCAATATATTGGTTTGTTATTTTGATAATATTTTGTCCTTGGATAGCCACATATAGGTTAATGATGGAATTTTCATAAAAAATTAAGAAAGCAATGCCAACCGGCCCACTCCAAAACCTGCCTGCCTGCCATTTGCCCATAAACATCGGCTTTAAGAAGAGATATTCACCTTTTTTTCGTGGATTCATATTTTTCATGGCCCATCTGTGGTATGGTTTCAAATGAAATTGAAAATGAAAGATTATTACGGACGCTAAACGTTAAAGCTAAGTTGACGAGTGCAGATATAGGGTCACTTCTTTATTGCTTTTGAGAAGTGCTTTAGAGAAATACTTTTGAGAAATATGAGTGTTTGGCATTGCTGCCAAAAAGTATTTTTGAAGAATAAAATGTCTATTTTAGACATGAGATTATAAGTAATAAATATGTATTTAAATAATGTTCAAATTAGTTAATATTATGATATTTTAGCAAAAATATAAAAAAAATAATTTATTATAACTTATTGTTAATATTTTAATATATAATATTAATTTTAAATATTTCTAAGTAATTAATATTAATTAATTATAAAATTTAATTAGAATATATAAACTATATTTAAATATTTAAATATAAAAATTAAATATTTGTAATTAGATATTGACAGGTTTGTATTATTATAAAAATTATTTTTTATTTTTAATTAATGCTTTAACACATTTGTATTATTTTATTTTAAAATGTATTTGAATATGTAACTCATATTATATACTAACATAACATAGAAAACATAAACCTAACGAATTAAAATATTACATATATTTGGATTAAAGTTTTAAAAAGGAATAATATTTATATACCAAATATAAATACTAAAAATTTGTCAGTGGCATTTACAATTTAAAGTGAATTCATTAAACTAGATGCTATATTTGATAAGCATATGAAAATGATTTGATTATATTAAATAAATGATTTGATTAATACAATACTTATATTTGATAAGTATATGAAAATGAAATTTGGTTAATAGAATACTTATATTTGAGGAGTTCAACAATCCATCAATATTATCTAAATCATACAATAACATTTATCTAAATCATACAATAACATTTAAGGAGTTCAACAATCCATCAATATTAAAATGGGAGTTGGCTTTTCTTTCTTCAGTAAGACCAATTTTTAACACAAGCACTGAAAACATTGAATTTTGCAAGAACAATCAAAAGGTCAATGCATAATCTGTACCAAGAAATATCAAGTGTTCTGGAACATGATGAACAATACACATATAAAAGCAAATTCATTCCCAGATATCAGCAAAAACTGAATCATCAAGACAAAGGGGAAAGACAATTTTCTATATCTTCATCTACAAATTGTACCACTATAAAATCGGATTTCAAGGTCAAGCTTCTTGTTTTCTAGATCAGTTCCTAAAAGAAGTGTACAAATCGGAAAAAATTCTTCAAAGAATGACACCTACGAGTCAACTATACTAAAATAGCATTACATATATGTATAAAAAAAACACTATACCAAAATAGCCAAAAAAAATTTTACTCGACAGACTTTGTGTAGCTTCCTGGGATATTTACTAGCTTTGCATGATGAGTGTTTTGATCAACCTCCACTTTGTTGTATATCACAGCAGCTCCAAAGCTCCTAGCAGGGTTGATACCAGTCCCAGTGACTGGTATTGTGGCAAGGTGAACCATGAACACTGCAAATCCTATGGGGAGTGGTGCCAACACCTGGTTTGTTTTACACATGCCAAAATTTAATCACTCCCAGTTTTATTATTAATAATCGGATTTAAACCCTAACTTGATATATACACATATAAAAAGAGATATTGAAGAGATGATGAGTGGATTAAAGAGTACATACAGGAACATGGGAATCCCTAGCATTCCTCTTGGGATCAATGGTGGAGAAAATGGTGTAGACAAGAACAAAGGTACCAATGATCTCAGCACCTAAACCAGTGCCCTTGTTGAACCAACTTTGGAGCTCATTAGCACCACCTCCATAGTCGTTGTAGTAAGTCTTTTGGAAAGCTTTGACCAATCTACACCCGCATATGGCACCCAAGCACCCGTTGTAGTAAGTCTTTACTTCCCATAAAGAACTGGGAGAGGACGCCTCAGATGAGGGGGTGGAATTCGACCTTTACTTCCCATTTTTAGTGGCTACTGTATGACCTGTGCAAAGACATACAACTCATAGGAACACTGCTGCTCTCCACTTTGATTGACTTCATTAAGAAACTTGAAAACTATTCATTCATCATGTGACATGAATAACAATCTGATATTGATGCAATGCTGGGGGATTTTAGTACATGCATGCAACACAACACAGTCAAGGAACAATAAATACAATTGAGGGTCTGTTTGATTGCCAGTAAAATATTTTCCGTAAAATTATTTCTGAAAAATGTTTTACTTTTCTGTAAAATGATTTACTGGAAAATATTTTCTGGTGTTTGATTGAATCTGTGTAAAATATTTTCTGCAGCTTGGCAGATTTTTTGAAAATATTTTTCGAAAAAGTTGTTTTTACATATATTAATATATATTAATAAATTTTTATATTTTAAATTATTTTTACATATATTACAATGATTTATTTATAATAATACTCAATTATTAAGCTACAATATTAATCGTTATAAATTGAAAAAAACTAATATCAAATAAATTATTTGTAATTGTGTTAAAAAAACAATATTGAATAATTAAAAAAACAAGTTACTGGAAAATCGATAAACAGAAGCAATTTTCTACCGGAAATGAAGGAAGGAATGAAGGAGGCGATAGAGAGGAGAGCACGGAAAATGTCTTACGGAAATTGAAAGGGTAAGACATTTTCCCTAAAATGTAACCCATTTTCCCTTGTTTTGGAGTTCATTCTCCAAATGGAAAATGTTTTCCGCCAATCAAACGCTGGAAAAGTTGGAAATGATTTTCCGAAAAATCAATTCCGTCAATCAAACAGACCCTGAATCTATAATCCAACTTAAACTCAATGACAAAAACATTAAGGAATATGTAGAAGATTTCATTAAATAATACTTATTATCAAAGTGATTACTCCTTTGTAGTATCCTAGTCCATTTCATTTTGCTCATACAGTTTTAAAATTGAAAGAACATTCTATCATAACAATGTCCAGCATATTAGATATAAAGTAAAGCATTATGTAAACACAAAGCCATAAGCAAATTGGTCTGCACACAGAAGCATTACAAGTGTCACCAAGGCAGTTGTGACCAGCATAACAACAACTTCAGCTATGTAACACCCCTTACCCGTATTCCTTAACGGAACAGAGTATGAGGTATTACTAATTTTAATTTTTTTTAAAAAAAAATTCGACAACATTTCTGCTTATTTTTACGTACAACCCCCTGCAAGTTTTCAATCACACTTTCAAACAATTCCAATAATCCAACCAAAAACAGTAGTATGATCATACTCAATTTGTCTAATAATAAACATCAACATTTTAAACCGAAACATACTATATATTTGTTTACGCCATAATACATAAAGTCGTCTATACATGCCATGTTTCCAAAATATGAGTTGCAAAATACCCAAGCGTTGATGATAGTGTTGATGATTATCTGACTCCGCCCAAGTTCCGAGTTGATTGATGTCACTATAATCAAGAGGAAAATAAAACCGAGTAAGCATACAGCTTAGTAAGTAAACATATGACAGATAAATAAATTTCTCACAAGGTTACACCATAGTATAATTTTAATCACCAATAAATTTCATTGTTTGTTCAATTTCCAGCAAGCTGTTTTTCTGCGTCATAGTCACTAATTTATTTTTATCTGGAGCTACAGGACTTCAAATTGAATTCCGTAAATTTTCTCCGAAACTAGACTCATGTACCTTTCCACCATAAAATTTTCAAAATTTTTGGTTTAGCCAATTAGTACAGTTTATTCTTTAAACTTTCCTCTGTTTCACTGCCTGAGAGCTCTGACCTCCCTTTACTAAAATTTACTGAACTCCATGTAAAAAATTCAAACAATGTTCTCGTTTATTTCTATTAAAAATAGACTCATTAAGGAATCCAGGCATATAAATTTCAAGCCATAATTATTTTTATAAAATTTTTGGTGATTTTCCAAAGTTGGAACAGGGGATTCCGAAATCAATCCAGCCCTATCTCAAATAAATCCAAATATCCCCAAATATACAACTCTTTTGCTTCCTCTGTTTCTTTCATATGAAAATAGACTCACTCAGCTTTAATTTCATATATTATTTAACCTCCAATTCATTTTCCACCATTTATGGTGATTTTTCAAAGTTTCCCAACTGCTATTGTTCAAAACAGGTTTGTATTTAAATTGTTTCTTTTGTACTTTTGATATTTCCTCCCATCTTATACATGGGTTGATTAAGTATCAAACTCACTATTGCTCCCATAAACTTTTCCACCATATATAAATATTAACCTTTCCAATTTCCTCGTTGAACACTCGGAATATCAACCGTTATCGGTGGATTCAGCACTTAACAACCACCAGTGATTCGGAGAATCAGCACTTAGCAACCCCTTGGGGGAATCAGCACTTAGCAACCCCCTTCACATTTAAAATACGGTGGAATCAGCACTTAGCAACCACCAATGATTCGGGGAATCAGCACTTAGCAACCCCTTGGGGGAATCAGCACTTAGCAACCCCCTTTATATTCAATGTACTCCGGCTTATTCCGAGTGTTCAACCGGAACCCATATTTTCAACACTTTACCACCTTTCCCAACTTAACCACATTTTTAGAATTTTTATCAAATATTTATTCTATGTTCAAATAAATCTCAACATATATCAAATAATGTCAAAATAATGCATTAAATCACATGTTTACTTACCTCGGTGCAAAATATCGTAATTTTGCAATTTACTCCACTACTTTCTCTTTTCTCCGTTTGAGGTATTCTTCTCGTCTTTCTTGATTATGGAGCTTGGAAGCTTGAAAACCCTAACTATGGCTTCCCCCTTGCTGATTTCGTTCACCATGAAGAAGATGAGCATATTTTGCCATCTTTTTTCCCATTTAATTCTATTTAATTACCAAATGACTAAAATGCACTTACTTAAAAAAAAATCTATTTCACTAATTCTATGCCCATTTTTATCCATCAACTAACTAATGGTCTAATTACCACACAAAGACCTCCAATTTAAAATTTCATAACAATTAGATACCTCTAAGATGTAGAACTCAACTTTTTCACTTTTTACAATTTAGTCCTTTTGACTAAATTGAGTGCCCAAATGTCGAAATTTTCGAACGAAATTTTTACAAAAATTTTTCGTGAAATATTAGACCATGAAAATATAGTAATAACCATATTTTCTCTCGTCGGATTTGTGGTTCCGAAACCACTGTTCCGACTAGGCTCAAAGTCGGGCTGTTACACTTCTCCCCCTTAGGGATTTTCGTCCCCGAAAATCTTACCAGAAAAGAGGTTTGGGTACTGTTTCCTCATAACTTCCTCCGGTTCCCACGTAGCCTCTTCCATTCCATGTTTTTGCCACAACACTTTCATTAAGGCTACACTTTTATTCCTTAACTGTTTGACTTCTCGAGCCAGAATCTTTATCGGTTCCTCCTCATAAGTCATATCTAGTCGAACTTCAATCTCTGTAGGAGAAACTATATGTGAAGGATCCGAACGATAACGTCGCAACATCGATACATGAAATACATTATGTATCCTTTCCAACTCTGCCGGTAAAGCTAACCGATAAGCTACAGGTCTAATTCTTTCAATAACTTCATACGGTCCAATAAATCGTGGACTCAATTTACCTTTACGCCCAAATCTCAGAATCTTCTTCCATGGAGATACCTTCAAGAACACTTTATCACCCACTTTAAACTCAATTTCTTTCTCTCAGAATCTGCAACACAGTCCTCATATGTTCTGCATGCTCGGATTCATCCCGTGAATAAATTAAAATATCATCTATGAACACTACCACAAATTTATCCAGATACGGCCGAAAAATTCAGTTCATTAAATCCATAAAAATAGCCGGAGCATTAGTCAACCCAAAAGGCATTACCAGAAATTCATAGTGTCCATACCTCGTTCTAAAAGCGGTTTTTTGCACATCGGACTCTTTAACTCTCAACTGATAGTAACCAGACCTCAGATCGATCTTTGAAAACACTGTTGCCCCTTTTAGTTGGTCAAACAAATCATCAATTCTCGGTAAAGGATACTTGTTCTTTATAGTCACTTTGTTGAGCTGACGATAGTCAATAAGAAAGTCTCATAGAGCCGTCCTTCTTTTTCACGAATAGCACAGGAGCACCTCAAGGAGAAAAACTTGGCCTCACAAATCTTTTATCTGTCAATTCTTGTAACTGAGCTTTTAATTCTTTCAATTCAGTCGGAGTCATCTGATACGGAGCAATAGAAATCGGTGTAGTATCCGGTAACAAGTCAATAGCAAACTCAACTTCTCTAATCGGAGGTAACCCAGGCAGCTCCTCTAGAAATACGTTTGGAAATTCACAAACTACCGGCACTGATTCAAGCTTCGACCCAGTAATACCAGTATTCAACACATAAGCAATATAGACTTCACATCCTTTTCTCAAGTATTTCTGAGCAGAGATGTGCGAAATCACCATAGGCAATTTATTCGACTCCTCTGCTTTAACCCGGAGAATTTCACCGTTTTCACATTTTAATTCTAGAATTTTCTGTCTACAATTTACCTTGGCATCATGCAATATCAACCAATCCATCCCCAAAATAACATCAAACTCATCAAATGGTAACAACATCAAATTAGCCGGGAAACAGTGACTTCGAATCATCAAAGGACAATTCTTGCAAATCTTATCGACTAAGACATACTTGCCTAAAGGATTTGATACTTTAACTACAAATTCAGTATTTTCAACGGGCAATTTCTTACTAGATACCAAATTTACACATACATATGAATGAGTAGAACCAGGGTCAATCAAAGCAACAACATCAATATCATGAAGAGAAAATGTATCAGTAATCACGTCAGGAGATTATGCATCCTCACGAGCACGTATGGCATAAGTTTTGGCAGGCGCTCTAGTTTCTGATCTCCTAGCTGTATCTTTTATTACACTTTTACCACTGGCTTTGCTTCTAACATTCCTCGGTGATCTACTTCTACCAACAATATCACCCGATCCAGCTCTTTGTAATCTTTCTTCCTCTATTCTCTCAGGGAAATCTTTTATATAGTGCTCTTGAGAACCACATCTGAAGCAAGCTCGTTTAAATCCCCAACACTCACCAGCATGTCGCTTGCCACACTGTTGACACTCAGGTCTGGTATTCCCCACACTGCCCGCACTGGCCACTGAGGTAGCTTGAGTTTTAGCTCCAGAATATGGTTTCCCTCGATCTCTACGTGAATACCCAGATGAACCAGTTGGTTGTGGATCCATCCCTTTAAACTTCTTCGATTTAGATTGAAAGGTCCTGCTCATTGACCTTTTTCTTACATCTCGAGCTTCCATCTCCGCTCTTCTCTTTTCTTTACTCAGTTCTTCAGCCTTACAGACTCGATCAACCAATACTACAAATTCTTTTAACTCTAAAACCCCAACATGCAATCTGATATCTTCGTTTAACCCATATTCGAATCTTTTACACATAATAGCCTCTGTGGACACACATTCCTGGGCATATTTGCTGAGCCTAACAAACTCCCGTTCATATTCTGCCACTGACCTTCGGCCCTGTTTCAATTCGAGAAACTCCTTGCGTTTCTGATCAATAAACAGTTGGCTTATATATTTCTTCCTGAATTCCTCCTGGAAGAAGTCCCAAGTAACTCTTTCTTTCAAAACCACCGATTTTAATGTTTTCCACCAACGGTATGCTGAATCCTTCAGTAAAGACACAGCACATTTCAAACATTCCTCAGGAGTACAGGATAATTCATCAAATACCCGGATAGTATTTTCAAGCCAAAACTCTGCTTTTTCCGGATCATCATCAACATTAGCCCTGAAATCTTCAGCCCCATGCTTTCGAATTCTGTCAACTGGTGGTTTACTTGATCTTACCAACCCAACACTTTGTGGAGCTACGGGGACCGGTTGAGGAATAGGAGGGGGTGGAGGAGGTGGAACATGCGGATTTGCACGAACATATTCTGTATACCAATCACTCATCATCCGGAGGAAGGCTTCCCGAGCCTCATCCTGGCTATTTGTCTCATGTCTACTCTCTTCATGCGTGGTCCCTTGTGCGGGAGCCGGCACGTTACTTTCAACATCATCTGCCATACTTCGGTCAGGATCCATTTACTATATAAAACAAAATTTTAAATTGTCAGAAATTATCACACTATCACAATATATTTATGGCATGTATAGACTGACTTTCACACATATTTTATTTGTCCGAGAACCGACTAAACCGTAGCTCTGATACCACTAAAATGTAACACCCCTTACCCGTATTCCTTAACGGAACAGAGTATGAGGTATTACTATTTTTTTTTTAAAAAATTTCGACAGCATTTCTACTTATTTTTACGTACAACCCCCTGCAAGTTTTCAATCACACTTTCAAACAATTCCAATAATCCAACCAAAAATAGTTGTATGATCATACTCAATTTGTCTAATAATAAACATCAACATTTTAAACCGAAACATACTATATATTTGTTTACGCCATAATACATAAAGTCGTCTATACATGCCATGTTTCCAAAATATGAGTTGCAAAATACCCAAGCGTTGATGATAGTGTTGATGATTATTTGACTCCGCCCAAGTTCCGAGTTGATTGATGTCACTATAATCAAGGGGAAAATAAAACCGAGTAAGCATACAGCTTAGTAAGTAAACATATGACAGATAAATAAATTTCTCACAAGGTTACACCATAGTATAATTTTAATCACCAATAAATTTCATTGTTTGTTCAATTTCCAGCAAGCTGTTTTTCTGCGTCATAGTCACTAATTTATTTTTATCTGGAGCTACAGGACTTCAAATTTAATTCCATAAATTTTCTCCGAAACTAGACTTATGTACCTTTCCACCATAAAATTTTCAGAATTTTTGGTTTAGCCAATTAGTACAGTTTATTCTTTAAACTTTCCTCTATTTCACTGCCTGAGAGCTCTGACCTCCCTTTACTAAAATTTACTTAACTCCATGTAAAAAATTTAAAAAATGTTCTCGTTTATTTCTATTAAAAATAGACTCATTAAGGAATCCAGGCATATAAATTTCAAGCCATAATTATTTTTATAAAATTTTTGGTGATTTTCCAAAGTTGGAACAGGGGATTCCGAAATCAATCCAGCCCTATCTCAAATAAATCCAAATATCCCCAAATATACAACTCTTTTGCTTCCTCTGTTTCTTTCATATGAAAATAGACTCACTCAGCTTTAATTTCATATATTATTCAACCTCCAATTAATTTTTCACCATTTATGGTGATTTTTCAAAGTTTCTCAACTGCTGTTGTTCAAAATAGGTTTGTATTTAAATTGTTTCTTTTGTACTTTTGATATTTCCTCCCATCTTATACATGGGTTGATTAAGTATCAAACCCACTATTGCTCCCATAAACTTTTCCACCATATATAAATATTAACCTTTCCAATTTCCTCGTTGAACACTCGGAATATCAACCGTTATAGGTGGATTCAGCACTTAGCAACCACCAGTGATTCGGGGAGTCAGCACTTAGCAACCCCTTTCACATTCAAAGATATGGTGGAATCAGCACTTAGCAACCACCAATGATTCGGGGAATCAGCACTTAGCAACCACTTGGGGGAATCAGCACTTAGCAACCCCCTTCACATTTAAAATACAGTGGAATCAGCACTTAGCAACCAACAATGATTCGGGGAATCAGCACTTAGCAACCCCTTGGGGGAATCAGCACTTAGCAACCCCCTTCACATTTAAAATACGGTGGAATCAGCACTTAGCAACCACCAATGATTCGGGGAATCAGCACTTAGCAACCCCTTGGGGGAATCAGCACTTAGCAACCCCCTTTATATTCAATGTATTCCGGCTTATTCCGAGTGTTCAACCGGAACCCATATTTTCAACACTTTACCACCTTTCCCAACTTAACCACATTTTTAGAATTTTTATCAAATATTTATTCTATGTTCAAATAAATCTCAACATATATCAAATAATGTCAAAATAATGCATTAAATCACATGTTTACTTACCTCAGTGCAAAATATCGTAATTTTGCAATTTACTCCACTACTTTCTCTTTTCTCCGTTTGAGGTATTCTTCTCGTCTTTCTTGATTATGGAGCTTGGAAGCTTGAAAACCCTAACTATGGCTTCCCCCTTGCTGATTTCGTTCACCATGAAGAATATGAACATATTTTGCCATCTTTTTCCCATTTAATTCTATTTAATTACCAAATGACTAAAATGCCCTTACTTAAAAAAAAATCTATTTCACTAATTCTATGCCCATTTTTGTCCATCAACTAACTAATGGTCTAATTACCACACAAATACCTCCAATTTAAAATTTCATAACAATTAGATACCTTTAAGATGTAGAACTCAACTTTTGCACTTTTTACAATTTAGTCCTTTTGACTAAATTGAGTGCCCAAACGTCGAAATTTTCGAACGAAATTTTACGAAAATATCCGCGAAATTGTAGACCATGAAAATATAATAATAACCATATTTTCTCTTGTCGGATTTGTGGTTCCAAAACCACTGTTCCGACTAGGCCCAGAGTCGGGCTGTTACAAGCTATGCCTGAAAAAACAATTAAACGAGCATTAGAGTGAAGCATATGCTAGCAAAAGCAGCACTAGAATACTTTGAATAAACAAAAGAGTGCAACTGGTTACGACTTACACGCTGATGTTTCAAATGCTTCTAATTGAGGAGATAATCTGGCTATGATGTCAAAGATGGAAACAGATGTGCACTTACACTTGTTTGAATGCTCTTCAAGATTTCTTTCTGTGTTTCCATTTTA
Source organism: Gossypium hirsutum (assembly GCF_007990345.1). Taxonomy (NCBI): domain Eukaryota; kingdom Viridiplantae; phylum Streptophyta; class Magnoliopsida; order Malvales; family Malvaceae; genus Gossypium; species Gossypium hirsutum. The sequence goes on from NC_053448.1 coordinate 55,648,339, forward strand.
CCATCCAGGTTCTGAATACGTTGATTCAAATGCTTCTTCGCAGCCTGCCATTGTAGGATTGTGAACTAATTAGAGGCTCTGTGAATATCTCATAGCATACCATTTTAATATAAAAACTAATTAGAAAAACACAAATTGGAAGATGTATATTCATTAAGAAAACTTCAACATTACAAAAACACTCTGCAGCAAAATTTCCAAGAAAACATTTCATCAAATAATAAATTCAGTGAACTTAAACGAAAAAAGAATACACACTGGAGGAGTAAGTAGAAACGAAATCTTCCGCTTTTGGAAAGACTATAACCAAAGTCTTTTAGTTTCTACTCGATCTCACTGTATATGGAATTAATTAAAAGGCAACTTTCCATTAACATGAATCACAATTACTTTGACTAGCCAAATCCTCTTTTAGTAAAATAAATAAACTTCGTGGCATTTTCACAGAAAACTGCTTCAGTGAAGCTTTTGACCCTAAACCATGATAGAAAGTGCAACGAAGAGAGCATCTGAGACAGAATCCAGATGTTTTCCATATTGAGTTTTGTGACCCAGAAAATATCAGAGAACGAAATGGCCTAGTAATTAGAGAAGGAAAGGAAAAAAATATGTTCGTCAAATTACAAAGCAGACAGCATGAATGAGGTAATTGTAGAAGTTAACATCAAAATGTAGAAGTATCGATTTTGTTCAATAATGCAGATGCAAATAAATCAAAAGTGGCAGATGCAAATACATAAGGTGCCCAAACGAAATCCAATTTCATACCGATTTCATCAACTGAAATGCTGTAATTACTGTGCCTATAAAACAAAGCAGTTTTAACAGAATCCATGAGTTGGGGTTCGGAACCCAGAAGCAGATTCAATAGAGAGAGGGTGAACAATCGAAGAATGTAAAATTTCTGTAAAATTTTTGCTAAACCCTAAATAGTCAGAAAACAACTAAAAACAAAGCAGAATGAATAATTAAAGAGAAGAAGAAAAGAAACTCACCAGCGGAAGAGGAACAAAGAACCAGAGGAAAAGAAACAAAGGCTAAGAACTTATATTTCAGGCAAAGAACCAGAGGGAAGAACGGTTTTTGGGGGAGAAAAATGGAAATTAACAGCCAAAAGCACTCTTGGCTGAAGAAAAAGAGAAAATTTTAGCTTCTTCATCTGGAGAAAAGGACTTCTCCGATGGCGAATTTTTTCTGAAATGGAAGCCGTTCTTCGTTCCTTTTAAGAGAAAAGGACTTTTTATTGAAAAAGTCCTTCTAAAACGCAAAAGAGAACGGGCCCATAGTGTTCGATACTGTTCGCATAATTAAAATCTTAAAAACTTTCCTCTTTTTCTATAAGTCGTTTAGTTCTTATTTTTTGTTTTGCCTAGCGGTGGTGCTCGTTTTTAGGTTAGTTATCGCCCGTCTTTTTCTTCATTCCACCAACTATTTTTTTCTTTTTCTTTTCATTCACTCAATGTCTCTTATCTATTTTGTGAGTATCTTTATTTGCTTCATAAATCGTGATGGACAGATGACGGTGCCTGTCATTCGCTAAAACTTCATCGGCCACCAATAATTTTTATAAAAAAATGGGTGGCTCTTTGTCAGCTTCTTAATCTTTTTTTGTTTTGAGAATATTTCAGAATAATAGATGATTTCACAAGTTAATTTAGACTCGTGTTGTCTTAAGTTTTATATTTTTTTTGTTTGTTTTTCGATTGTTTTATACAATTTTAAAATTTTTTGTCTTCTTTTGTAGCACATTTTTTAGTCTTACTTATGCATATAATTTTCCTTTTACAAGTGATTTTAAAAATGATTTTGTTCTTGTCCTCTCTAGTTTAACAAATGTTTAATTCTTTTGTCGATTTTTACCCGTCGCTTTGAACCATCCGGAACTAATTTTCTTATTGTAAAAATATCGTACTTAAATTGTAACAAAGCCAATTGCACTGTGTCATAATATCATATTGATGCTGAGGTTAAAATCTTTATTGTGTTGATAAAAGTTATCTTTCACCATCAACAATAAATGTTATTATTATTTTCCTTAAATTATATAATTTCATTCGTTAAATGCATTAATGAATTTTCCTTACAGATATTAATATTTCATCACCGAAAATATACCGATTTAAACTATTTTAACAACAACGAAACCGAATCAATTATCATAACCGACTTAATTGAAGATTATCGGGTAAATAACTAAGTCGAATTAAT